>NC_056729.1:1952512186-1952812186 GCF_019279795.1 Protopterus annectens
GGATGATTGGATGCACTGCATAGATCTCCCATCAGAATAGAGAGGTGCTCCAGGAGACGTGTGCTTTCAGCTTTGAGCTGATCACTACTAATTCAGAGCACTGCCCTTTGGGCTTACCACAGACTCCAGGTGTTCACCAAATGTATGGCAGTTGTTGCAGCTCACCTAAGGCTCAGAGGATTCCAGGTGTTTCCCTGTCTAGACGATTGGCTCCTTACTGCTCCAACCAGGCATCAACTGATACAAGCCAGGGATTACCTGCTTCAGGTATCCAACTCCCTGGGAATTACAATAAATCCTGCCAACTCCAAACTGCCTCCTGTGCAGAAACTAACATTTATAGGGACTCAACTAGACACACACTACATCAAGTGGCTTCACTTCCTCTTCACAGAAACCAGTCCTTGAGAAGTCAGGTGGGGGACAAACCATCCTTTCCATCCTCTCCTGCACAATTGGTGTTACAGGCTCTTGATTCAGTGTCAGCTGCTGTTATTCTGGCCCCTCTAGCAAAATTCTGCATGGGAATTTTCCAGTGGACTTCGGCGGTATAGTGGTCCATTCTTTACCAGTCTCCGTTCACATAAAACTTACGCAATCTGCAAACATTGCATCTGATTGTCGATACAGTCAGAATACCTGTTTGCAGGTTCATAGGTGTTTACTAGGCTAATGACCACAAGGGCCTTTTTAATCCTATGAAACAACAAACCACGTCAAACCGAACAAAGTTTATTACTGCAAAACTTTCGGGTCAAACACCCTTCCTCTACTATTAAGACCTTTCCACTATAAAATAAAAAGGTTCAAATGAAAAAATTTTATAGTGAAGAGGTCTTAGTTAAAATTACTATTATCTGTTGTATTATGTAATCTTATTGGGGGAGGGAAATCAATATATGTGATAGGCTGGCTGATAACATGTGATTTGATGATCTTATTTAAGTTGTATGTACTGTTCACTGTTAATAGCACTGAGGAAGGGTGTTTGACATGAAAGCTTTGCAGTAATGAACTTTGTTCTGTTTGACATGGTTTGTTGTTTCATCGGTTTTGGTGTTTACCCGAATTATAGTATTGACTTGGGTACAGTCTACCTTTTATAATCCTAGCCATGCATCCCAAATTTCTGACAAGTTCTGATACCCTTGATAAGTGTAAGCAGGGGCTTGGGAGATGAAACATTTACAAGCCAGAGCCTGAGAGATGAACCATTCACAGGTTGCCTGTGTCCATTAGAGACATGGGTGCCAAACCAGGGATGAATTTACTGTTCCCCATCCAGTTGTCCAAGTTGCACTTAAATTGAGTTAAGGAGGAACCTTGCTTCACATGGATGGGGAGCCTGTTCCATAGACGGGGCAGTCTCTGGGATGCATGCCGATCTCTCCAGCAGGTCCTATTTATATCACAGACAAGGTTTAAGTCTTTAGAATAGGTAATTCTGGTGCTGTTTGTTTTGTGGGTATTCAAGATGTCCATCAGAGTGGGGTCTGACAATGCCCTGTATGCCAGGCATAGATCTCCCCTGAAAAGAATGTAGGAGACTGACTACAGGGGGTCTGCATTGGATATTTTACTTATGCCTTGCAGTCTTTTAGCGAGGTACCAATGTGGATATTCCAGTTGTTGGATATGCCTGGTTAGAGGCATACTAAAGGGGGCACTGTTCTCATTGGTAGGTCTGATGAATGCTGAATACAGAGGAACAGAAACTTCCTTGGACTTGGATGCCATACCTTTGTTTATAAGTTTTGCAACATAGAATGATTTCCTCACTACTATAGACCTGTGGTAGTCAAAGGCTACATTACTATGTGTGTCTAAGTCCCTGACCACTGCATCAAATCTAAGGGGTGTGTTGTCAATATGATAGTTTCCAGGGGTGGATGACTTCCCCAAGGATACTGTTGTGCATTTCTTGGCATTTAGTTTTAGTCCATGGCTCCAGCCCCTCCTAGAGAACATGTGTGTCAGTGTGGGATTCAATGACTGCTCCTAATTTGCAATCATCTGCTAATTTAGTCAGCCAGAGACTAGTGACATTGGCCTTGACTTCAGAGAAGCAAATGCCAAAAAGGAGCAGTCCCCCACTTGTGACTGGCCTCTTCAGAGCTGGACTCCCCAGTTCTAACTTCCTGGGTCCTGTCTATAAAACAGGTGGCTTTCCAGTGGGTGACGTACGAGTTTGTACCTAATATCTTGAATTTGTCAACAATGCCCAAGTGGGGTATTGTGTCAAATGCCTTAGCCAGATCGAGGTAGGCAGTGTGAACCATTTTTTCCCTCATCCATTGCTTTGGTTACCTTCTCAAAGAAATCCACCCGGTTAAGTAGGCATGATCTGCCCTTGATGAAACCAAGCTGGGGTGGGTCCAGCTGTCTGGAGGTTTACTATATCTCTAATCATTTCCATGAAGATTATTTCTATGGCTTTATATATGACTAGTGAGACTAATGGGTTTGTAGTTTCCAGGGTCTGTAGATGACCCACCTTTGTGCAGAGGGATCACTATTGCTGTTCTTCATAAATGAAGCAGGAAGCTTGTTTGGAGACTGCAGTTAAATAGTAATTCCAGAGGCCCTGGTGGGTCATGTTTCATGTTATTTAGAAGGTATCCTGGGATATTGTTTGGGCCCATTGTTGCAGTGATGTTCTTTGTGTTTCATTGTTGCTATCATCAAATTTGGGTTATCTGCTTGCAGTAGCCCTCAGTCGGCCTGATTATCAAAGTCTTGGGTCCTGCATCAGTTGCTGCCTCATCCTTCGTGATGTCAGGTCGTCAGGGGTATAAAGCATGCAGCCGACGTCATTACACCAGTCTTGCCGTGCGGTGCCCGAAGCAGAAGCAGTTCGCAAGTGCCAGTCGGCCGACTCCTGAAATTTTCATTTTCGAGTTTCAGAACCGAAGTCTTCAACTAAAGCTAAGTACCCCTATGGGAAAACATTTTCTTGCTCTAAACCGATGTCAGTAAAAGTCAATAATTGTATTTCTTGTGGAAAGCAAATACCTCATAAAGATTTTCATTCGTACTGTATTCCTTGCCTAGGCCCTGACCACGACGTACCTCGCTGTCGGTTTTGTGCCTTATTTAAACCACAAACTATTCGTCATTGGTATATTTTTGCTTCTAAATATTTTGGTACTCTATTCAGTTATCCAGATATGTCTGTGGTAAGCTACCCAACTACCGACATTCTGAAAAAACGCAAAGGTAGAGACAGGCCGCCTAGGTCCAAAGCTGCCAACGACGCTTCTCCTAAGCTAGTCGCCAGTTCACTGGTACTCAGTGAGGCGCTTTCGCAGCCCCTGTTACCTGCTATTTCAGATTCACAGGCCTCTACTGAGACCCATTCGGAGTCCGGTATGCTGCGAGATGCCTCAACTGTGGAACCTGCGGATGTCTTTACCCTGGATGGGTCCGGAGCCGCTGTGCAGGCACAGTCTTCTGAGGGTGTATTCAGGCCTACTGACTTGCATATTAAACAGACGCCATCTTCTTCAAGGCCTAAAACTCGAACCATGCCTAGGAAACAGATGCCCAGACCGCATGGTCAGGCCTCTATGCCTAAAAAACAAATGATAAGAATGGCTGAAGACCTTATTACTTTAATCAGGGAAGCCAACCTTCCCCCTCTGAGACCTAGGACTGAAGTTGCTTATGATACTTCTGACCAGGATTCTGAAATTTCTGTCTCCTCTGATGACCAGGATTTACCCTTATCTACCTATGAGGATTCTAATGCAGAGGACTCTATTTCCTCTGTTTCTCCCCCAGAGGATTTTTCTTTTGGTGAAACCTTGCATACTCTTAGGGAGCATTTTCACTGGGAAAGCCAGGATTACTCTGATTGTAAAAAAAGGCTAAGAGATTTCTTACTCCTGCCCCAACACAGGCCTTTAGCTATCCCTCCTGTGCTGGACATTATTGACTATGCCTTTTCGGAATCTAGCTTGGCCCCTGACTCTCTACCCTCCTGCTCCCAGAAAACCTGATAGATATTACAGGGTTCCTGATTCTCACAAGTTCCTTTCTAAAAATCCTACTGCGGATGCTGGGACTATTTCACAGGGACCCAAGGGCATTAAGGCTACTACTGCCAAAAATCTTACCCCCTCTGATAAAGATTCCAGGGCCCTGGATAGATGTGGTAAGAAGGTATACACCTCTGCAACCTTGGCCATCAGGGCCTTAAATTGCCAGTTTCATATGTTAAAGTATCAACAACATATTATTGGATTGCTTAAACAGAAAATTATGTTGATTCTTGACTGTGCTGAAAATAAGGATTTACAGGATTTAATGCATCCTGCTGAACAGGTTGGAAAACATACTTTGCAATGTGGGTTTGATTCATTAGAGGCCTCTTGCAGGGCTGCTGTTACTGGGTCTGTACTTAGAAGGCATGCTTGGCTTAAGGAGCAATTTTTGCCTGATCATGTTAAAGCTAAATTGTTGGATGCTCCCTTAAATCAGGACCACCTGTTTGGCAACAAACAAACGAAGTTCTAAAAAAGATGGAAGATAAAGCTAAGTCTATGCAAACTGTTAAAGATTTCTTACAAGTTCAGCCTCCAAGATTTAGTAGGCATTGGCCCTCTAAGAATTTTTCCTTTCCTGCCTCTTCCTGGCCTTCTCAATCCAAACTCAGACCCAGCAGAAACCCCAGGTTTCAGTCCCAGGGTACGCACAAGACTAAGCAGTGGGGGGCTTCCGCTTCCAAATCTGGGAGTAGTAAGACTCCCCCCTATGGAAAGGTGTCTCAATGACTTGACTTTAAAACTTCCAAGCAATTCTCAACTGACTGCTCCTTTAGGGGGAAAGATTGGTCTGCAGGCCAAAAACTGAGAACTCATTACCAAGGACAAATGGGTTTTAAATATAGAGTCCCAAGAATACAGATTTCATTTCCACACGTTACCAACCCCAAACGGTTGGTCAGATCTACCCCCAAATCAGTGGACAGAGGCTCAAAAGCAAGTACTCGCACTCTTAAGCATAAAGGCTTTTCAAACTGTACCAGTAGAGGAAAAAGGACATGGTTTCTACTCAAGACTTTTCCTGGTACCCAGAAAAGACAATTTATGGCGTCCTATCCTAGACCTGTCTACTCTAAACACCTTTTTGGTGATTCCAAAATTCAATATGCTGACTCTTCACCAGTTGCTTCCTATGCTAGGAAAAGATGTCTGGATGGCAACACTCAGTAACAGGCAACCTTATGTCCGGATAGTCAAATCTAACCTACAGGAAAATTATTCTGTTTCACTATGAGTGTTACTTGATGTGTTTGCAAACTAAAATAGCAAGAACTACCTTATATTGACATCATCCCACCAAGTTGCCCTGTATGTTTCGATACCTAAGATACACAAAGAAGAAAAAAACCCCCCCATGCATAATGAGCGGTGGGTGGAGTCTGAATTACCCTACCCCTTGTTCAAAATTGGATAGACAGCATTTGTTAAAATAAAAAAAAAAAACCATTTGGTGGATTTGTAAAGACTCTTGGTGACAGAGATATCAACAGTACCAAGTTTTTAACTGAGTTTAACTTTTGACTGTGATTGTCATGATTCTCATCCATCCCACATATAAGGGCTGGATAGATGGATTCAATTACTTTTGAAGATTTAGGTGTTTGTATTTGAACAGAAATCTATTTACAAAAAATGTGGAAATGCAGCTGGGCTGTCCCTGTGGGGGCCAGCTAACTTATAACTTTAATTTTTGGGAAAAAACTTTTATTATTTATATTAAATGAAACAATAATGCAAAAAAGGTACACTACTACACTAGATTATATGATATATTTATCCTTTATGAAAATGATGTTGAGGCAAACTTTTTTTACTAGAATCTCTAAATAGTACTTTAAAAAATGGAAAAAGTACTTATAGGTTTTCCAAACAAACCTATTGCAACTCCTTCCTGCACTACACGAGCCTACATCCACCTAGACAGAAAAAATCTATAGTTAAGGGCCAACTTGTACGTGCAGGCAGGATGTGCAGTACATATAGTGATTTTAGAACTGAGTGTCAATTCTTGAAAGGCATGTTTTTAAATCGTGGATACCCTGTTTCACTTTTAAACGACCTTATTACTGAAGTTGATACTAAGCGGACAAAAGGCTTTTATAAACCATTACTTGACCAATTTAATTCTGGTAGGTTCACTACTGTTAACGAACTTGTGAACCAAAACGCCTCTACTGTTTGTTTAGACCAACGGAGACATTCTTCTTTGAGTTTCATTACTCAATTTAATTTGAACTCCACTGGAATTTGGGCTATCATTTTAAAAAACTGGCCGCTAGTCATTAATTCTGTAAACTTTATTGATAAGTTAGGTCAGCGCCCTTATGTTATTTATAGAAGAAGTAGTAACTTGAAAGAATTACTACAACACACGTCCTATGCATGGTGGATGCTGTAACATGTGTAAAGTTATGAGGACAGGTAACTCCTTTCTAGTGAGGAATAAAAAGTATCAGATTAAACAGAGGATCACTTGTGAATCAAAGTCGGTTGCATATATTGCTTTGTGCAATTGCTGTCCTTCCTTTTATATAGGAAAGACCAACCGCAAACTAAAAGAGAGAGAGTGTACCACCTCTACATAAAAAAAAAACCTTTATTAGAGAATGCTTTGGCGAAACAACATGTAAAACAGGGGACAACAGAATAAATTAGATTAGTTTAAGGTATTTAAATATGTATTATTATATTAATTTACTATTTATAATTTATTTTTTTAATTAGCCTTTTGATGAATTTATGAAGATAAGATATACAATTATATGTCACTTCCTGTAAGTGAGTATTTGAACAGACTTGTTCAGCTGTTTTAATTCTGAGGAAGCTGTGACGGGGTCACCGAAAAAACGTCTGTGACAGGGTCACGGCGTGAACGTTTTTGTAAAATAAAAACTTTTGCGTTAAAAAGAAACTTTTTTACAAGTTTGTTTGCTCGTTCTGACTGTTTGCTGGATGGCAACACTCGATTTAAAGGAAGCATACCTGCACATCCCAATCAGGGAATCTTGCAAAAGATACCTACACTTCAAAGCAGGCTGCAAGCACTATCAGTTCTCTGCAAAGCCCTTTGGCTTATCTACTGCATCCAGGGTAAAGTGCCTAGCTCCAGTAATTGCATTTTGCAGGCAAAGGAATATTCAAATATACCCATACCTGAATGATTGTCTAATTCAGGCAGTCAGGACATACTTTTGAATCATCTGGCTTTTGTACAGAGGGTGCTAACTTGTCTGGGATACACTATAAACGAAAAGAAATCGCACCTGGTACCCTGTCAACAAATTATATTCCTGGGAGCAAGCTTGAATACAACTTCCCAGATGGCTTTCCTCACGCCAGAGAAACAAATTCATCTGACAACCTACTTCAAACTAGTGGCCACGAAAACCCTGTTATCTGCAAGGCAAATATTGCAAGCCTTAGGGTTCATGGCCTCCTGCATTCTTCTAATTCCATATGCAAGACTGCATATAAGGAAACTACAATGGTATCTAAAAAGCCTATGGTGTCAACATTCTCAGGATCTAGAAGCAATGATTCCTATCATACCTTGCCTACTCCTGGAATTTCTTTGGTGGGCAGAGGCTTGCCACCTAAACAAGGGACTACCATTCACTCTACCCCCTGCCGCCTAAACCCTGACAGCAGACACATCAGACTATGCATGGGGGGGGCTCACCTGGCAGGGAAGTGCATTCAGGGCAAATGGAACCCAAGTCAAATGCACCTGCATATCAGTCAAAAAGAAATGTTAGCGGTCCAGAATGCTCTGACAGCCTTCAAGGACCACATTCTTCCTGGACAGTTAATGGTAAAGATGGACAACACCGCGGTTATGTGGTACATAAGCAGGGGGGTACCCATTCTTACCCACTCTGCAGACAAGCCATGGCATTGTGGAACACAGCCTTGAGCTACCAAGTGCATCTACAAGCTAAATTCCTGCCATGAAAACTAAATACACTGGCAGACAGACTAAGCAGAAATCTCATGGACCCACATGAGTGGAGACTGGAACCAAATTTTCAACATGTTGACAAACAAATGGGGGAGCCCAGATATAGACCTGTTTGCCCTGCCCTCAGAACTACCAATTGGACAAATTTTGCACAAGGACCCCCCACAAACAGGCTTGGAAAGTGGATGTCCTGTCCTTCAGCTGGAAAAACCTATCAGTTTATGCATTTCCTCCTCTGCCTCTCCAAAGTACTGCTGAAAATCAAACGACAAACCAAGCACTATATTGATTGCACCAGACTGGCCACTCCCTCTTGCGCAGTGTGTCACTGTTGGTCCCATGGCACCTGCCTCTGACCCCTACCCTGTTGTCTCAACAGGAGAATCAGAGTCTGCACCCACAGCTTCAAACCCTGAACCTAGCAGCCTGGCTAATTACCTAATCTCTCCCCTACCACCACTCAGTAAACCAGTGACTGATATAATTTTAGAGGCAAGAAGGCCTAGTACTAGAAAATCTTGTGCAGAAAAATGGAAACAATTCTGTGCCTGGAACCAGTCTGAAGGGATGAGCACCCAGGAGAGACCCAACTCCAGCCTGGGACCTTAACTTTGTATTGGAGAAACTTACTCTTCCTCCTTTCTAGCCAGCTGCTAGTGCAGATTTAAAATTCCTTTCTTGGAAAACAGCCTTTCTTTTAGCAATCACTTCAGCAAGAAGGGTATCTGAATTACAGGCCCTTATGGCTGTGGAGCCTTTCATCATCTTTCATGCGGACAGGGTATCCCTCAGAACCAATTCCTTCTTCATGCCCAAGTTGGTATTCAGTGTGGCTCTCAATCAGTCCATTCATTTGCCAACCTTCTTTCCCAATCCACAGAACAAAGGGGAAGGGATACTCCATTCCTTACATGTGCACAGACAACTTAGATTTTACTTGGACAGGACAAAATCTCAAAGGAAATCTGAACAACTGCTGGTGGCATTTGCTGCAGGGGCAGAGGGGAAGGCTATCTCAAAGCAAACCATTTCTAAATGGATAGGCCATTGCATTCATTTCTGCTACAAGCATCATGGAAAACCTATCCCACAGGGGATCAGACCCCATTCAACCAGGGCTGCATCTACCTCTCCAGCCTTTCTCAGAGGTGTCCTACCAGGGACATCCTAGAAGCCGCTACCTGGAGTTCTGTACACATCTTCACCAAGCGTTAATTTGCCAATTTTCTCTAAATCCAGAGCTGGCTTTGGCACTGCAGTCTTGCAGGGTCTTATAGCTGGTCCTAATGCTATCTAACTTCCTCCTCCCATCCTTAGCTTTGGGAATCTACCCAAATGTGATGACTGCAACAGTGAAACACGAAGAACATAGTACACTTGTGTACACTTATCATAAATGCAGGTGTTCGAGTGTATTCACTGTTGCAGTCCTGGTTACCCTCCCTCCAGCCCCCTAATTTCTTTGGCTATACCTCTACTATTCTTTATTATGATTAAAAGCTTTTTGGTGTATTTGCTTTTTTATTGGAGGTATATACTTGTATATTTGTGTACATATGTTATTGCTTCCCATTAAGGGGGCATCTGGGGCAAGAAAAACTGATGTAATGGCATTGGCTGCATGTTTTATACCCCTGACGACAACCTGACATCACAGAAGAAGAGACTGCAACCGACGCAGGACCCAAGACTTTAATCTGGCCGACTGAGGGCTACTTCAAGCAGATAACCCAAATGTGATGACTGCAACAGTGAATACTAACATTTACATTTATGGTAAGTGTACACAACTGTACTTTTTGCTTCTTCACTCACCAGAAGCAAAACGTGATCACCAATCCTAAGATAAGAAGCAGGCCACAACCCGTTTGGTGATCCACAGTCTTGTCCCAGATGATGCAAGGGTCTGTAGGCTTGTTGTAGCCTTTTCCTAACAGATGCCTTGAAGAGCAACTAGACCAGTCAGGAACGTTGACCACAGTTCCCCGCTCTCCAACCAGAAACAGTCAGGAATCAATGCAGTCTGCTCCTTCTGTCACCAGGAACAGATCATTAGCACAAATTCCAGGTTCTTGCTCCTGGGCAGGCCCCCCCCCCCAACTGCCACAACGACCATGGACGCTTCATAAATGTTTGTTTCACCATTGCAGTCATCACCTGTGGGTTATCCCTGCTGTGGTAGCCCTCAGTCGGCCCGAATACCAGAGTCCATGTTTTTGTGCGCCGGCTGCTGTCACCTGTAGTCTGACATCAGGTAGTCAGTGCTATAAAGCAAGGCAGCCAATGTCATTACATCAGTCTTTCTTGCTGTGGAGCCTGTAGCAGAAGCAGTTTGCACGAGTGCCAGTCGGTCGCTACCAGAAGTTGAATTTCAGCAGAAAACGTCTAAAGCTAAGTACCCCGTTGGGGGCCCTTTTTTCTTGCTCTAACCGATGTCCGAAAAAGTTAATTGTCTCACCTGTGAAAAGCAGATCCCACACCAAGATTTTCATTCTTACTGCATCACTTGTTTAGGCCCTGACCACAACGTCCCTCATTGCTGGTTCTGTGCCCTCTTTAATGTGAGAACCATTTGCCGTAGAGCTCTTTTTGTAGACAATTATTTTTGTGTTCCATCTTCCAATTCCGATATGGCATCCATCAGCCAATAATCTGTGGATATTCTGAAAAAACTTAGAGATAAAGATAGAGACAGGCCACACAAGGCTAAGCCTTTTGACGATGCTACCGCTAAGCAAGTCCTCAGCTCTCCGGAATTCTGTGAGCTGCTTTCGCAGCCCCTGATGTCCGACTCTCTATCGACGCAGGCCTCTGCCGAGACTCTTTCGGAGTCCGGTATGCTGCAGAAATCTACTTCATCTTCTGAGCCTTTGGCTGTCTCTGCCTCTGTTGGGTCTGGAGCCGCAATGCTGGCACCGGCTTCCGAGGAGGCCTTTCGCACTACCGATTCTAGACAAAAAAACAACATCTTCATATCCGACTACTGCTTCTCAGAGACTGGATTCTCTCAGGCCTAGAAGCCAGGACACTTATAGGAAATCTGCTTCTAGCCACCATCTTGCTACTGCTCCCCCACCCCAAGCTCAAATGCTTAAAATGGCGGAGGATCTCCTCTCCCTTATCTGAGGTACAGAGGCCTCCACTCCTAAAAGGAAAAGGCATCCTTCTCCAGAAATTATGACGGACCAAGAGTCTGAGGAATAGGATTCTGCTTTTGAAGAGGAACAGCATCCCTCAACTGTTTGAGGATTCAGATGCAGAGGAATCCTTCCCTTCTGCCTCCCCTCCAGAGGACCTCTCATTTGGGGAAACACTTCATTCCCTCAGGGAACATTTCCAATGGGAATCTCAAGACTTCCCACAGTCTAAGAAAAGACTTAGAGAGTTTCTGTACCTGCCCCAGCACAGACCCCTGGCCATCCCACCTATTTGGGAAGTGGTGGATGATATTTTCCATGAGTCCAGCTTAGCCCCTGATGCCCTGCCTCCTGCTCAAAGTAAACCTGACAGGTACTATAGAGTACCAGATTCTCACAAATACCTGTACAGGAATCCTTCTGCAGATCCTGAGGTCATTACACAGGGATCCAAAGGAGCTAAGACTAGTTCTGCCAAGAATCCTTTTCCTTCTGACAAAGACTCCAGAGCTCTGGACAGATGGGATAAGAAAGTATACACCTCTGCAACCCTAGCTATCAGAGCACTCAATTGTCAGTTCCATATGTTAAAATATCAACAACACACTTTGGAACATTTAAAACAGAAGACTGCCTCCTCTCCTGACTTTGCCAACTCAAAAGAGCTGGAAGAATTACTACACTCTGCTTGTCAAGTGGCCAAGCACTCATTACAATGTGGATACGACACCCTAGAAGCCTATAGCAGGGCAGCAGTGACATGATCTGTTATTAGGAGACTTGCATGGCTGAAGGAACAACCTCTCCCTGATCATGTCAAGTCTAAACTTATTTATGCACCCCTAGACAAGGAGTACCTGTTTGGGAGGAAAAAGCAGAAGTGCTCAAAAAGATGGAAGACAAAGCAAAGTCTATGCAAACAGTAAAAGATTTCTTTCAAGTTTAACCTCCTAGATTCAGCAGGAACTTTCCCTCTAAGCACTGGGCCTTCCCTGCACCCAGCAGACAGGGCCAAGGTAAGCCCCGCAGGGACAGGCAAATAAGCAAACCAGGCCCCTATCCCAGGGCCAGCAAAGAAACAAAAGTGGACCATTTCTGTCTCTAAGGCAGGGACTTTTAAGCCAGGCTTTTATGGAAAGCACTCACAATGACTTTCCCTCCCCCTCTGCCCTCCCTTCACTCATCAAAAACTAGAAGAAAGGCTCACCCTCTTCAAAGACAGTTTGGTTTCTATAACCAAGGATAAATGGGTCTTAAAAATCATTTCTCAGGGATACAGATTCTCTTTCAGTGAACTCCCAATTCCAAGAGGGTACCCAGACCTCCCCCCAAACCAGTGGGCAGAGGCATTGAAACGGGTCCAAACTCTAATATCCCAGGGGGCAGTATAACCTGTCCTTCCAAATCTTAACTGGAAAAGGTTTTTACTCCAGACTATTCCTTGTTCTCAGAAAAGAGGGCAATTGGTGCCCCATCCTGGATCTATCCAAACTAAACACCTCCTTGGTGGTCCCCAAATTTAAAATGCTAACTTTGCAGCAGCTCCTGCCTATGCTAGCAAAAAATGCCTGGCTTGTGACACTAGACCTAAAAGATGCCTACCTCCACATCCCCATCAGGGAATCTACAGAAACTTCCTGCACTTCAGAGCAGGCTCTCAACACTGTCAGTTCTCTGCACTGCCCTTTGGCTTATCTACTGCTCCTAGAGTGTTCACCAAATGCTTGGCCCCGGCTATAGCATTCTGCACACAGAGAAATATACAGATTTACCCTTATCTGGATGACTGCCTCATTCAGGCTGAGTGCAAAGAGAAGTTGCTCCAGGACCTTCTCTTTGTCAGATCTCTCCTTACTTCCGTAGGGTTCACTATCAACGAGAAAATATTGAAGCAAAACACCACCAGAAAAGTTATTTTCGTGGGAGCTTTGCTAGACACAGCGTCCCAAACGGCCCTCCTACCCCCAGAAAAGCAGAGCTTCCTGCCTCACCCAGCTGGCTTCCAGAAGTCACCTCACTGCAAGGAAATGTCTGCAAGCCCTGGGATACATGGCATCTTGCATCCTTCTTATCCCCCTTGCCAGGCTTCACATGAGAAAACTTCAGTGGTACTTAAAAAAAACCTTTTGGTGTCAGCACTCTCAGTCCCTAGATACCACACCACCTCTGATCTCATGCATAAGGGCCAAATTTCTCTGGACAGAGGCCTGTGCCATGAACAACAGTCTTCCCTTCATCCTCTGCCCTTCTGGACAGACCATCACAACCAGTGCCTCAGAAATTGCTTGGGGCGCTCACCTAGCAAGCAGGTGTACCATGACCTTTTGAATGCTCAGCAACTTCACTTGCACATCAATCAGAAAGAAATGATGGCAGTACAAAAAGCTCGGACTTCCTCCCAACCTCATCTCAGGCCAGGGGTCCTCCTTATAAAAACAGACAACGCCACAATGATGTGGTACAACAAGCAGGGGGCCACCCAATCTTACCCCCTGTGCAGGTTAGCCATGAATCTCTGGCGTACAGCCACCTCCATAGGGCTACACCTAATTGCCCAATACCTACCAGGGGTCAACAACACCCTGGCAGACCACCTAAGCAGAAACTTACTGGACCCTCACATATGGCAGCTCCATAGAGAAATTTTCTGCAAATCACTCAGGAGTGGGGGATCCCAGAAGTGGATCTCTTTGCCTTGCACCTCCACCACCAGCTGCAAAGGTTCTGCACCAGGGAGTTCCACCTTGTAGCACGGAAAGTGGATGCCTTGATCTTCCCCTGGAACCCCCTCTTTATATACGCATACCCTCCTCTGTCCCTTACTCCCAAGGTTCTGATCAAAATAAGAGAGGAGAGACCAAGGGCCATCCTCATTGCTCCAGAGTGGCCCAGACAGCATTGGTACCCCCTGTTACGCAGCCTTACCTTATAGCCCCCAAAGCTGCTTCCCCTGATGTCAGACCTCTAGACCCAGGAGGGGGGAAAGGTACTGCACCCAGACCTACAGACTCTCAATCTTTCAGCATGGCTTATACACTAAAAACTAACAAGGAGTCCCTGTTAAGTAAACAGGTCATAGACATCATCATCAGAGGCCAGAAGGCCCAGCACAAGATAATCATATGCAGGAAAATGTAAAAGATTCTGCTCCTGGAAATAATCAAAAGGGGGCAGTACCTCCCAACCTTCCATCCATCTCTTCCTGGATTACCTACCAGAGTTGCTCAATAGAGGCCTCCCTTTCTCCTCTATTAAAATTCATGCCTCAGCCATTTCAGCCCATTATGACTCAGACCCCCCTCTCTTCGCTCGTCCTTTGATTAAGCAATCCCTCAGAGGGGCTTCTAATATCAGGCCTCCCAGAAGGCCTCCCACACCACCCTGAGACCTGAATTATGTGTTAGAAAAATTAACCTTTCCTCCTTTCGAACCTCCTGCTTCTACAGAATTGAAATACCTCTCATGGAAGACTGCCTTCCTACTAGCTGTCAACTCAGCCAGAAGGGTGTTGGAACTTCAAGCTCTCATGGCTGTTGAGCCCTTCATAATTTTTCATGCAGACAGAGTCTCCCTGAGGACTAACCCCTCCTTTATGCCCAAGGTGGTATCTGATGTGGCCTTTAACCAGGCCATACATCTTCCCACCTTCTTTCCCAACCCTCAAAACAAGAGGCAAAGAATTCTATACTCACTAGATGTACACAGGCAACTCTGATACTATCAGGACCATAGTAAGTCATTCAGAAAAACAGACCAGCTACTTGTAAGCTTTGCCCCAGGGGCAGAGGGGAAGTGCATCTCCAAACAAACCATTTCCAAATGGATTTCGCACTGTATCCATGTTTGCTACAGACTACATGGGAAACCCATCCCTAAGTCTGTCCGTACCCACTCCACCAGGGCAACCTCCACTTCCTCTGCCTTCCTCAGAGGAGTACCCACCAGAGACATCTTGGAAACGGCCACCTGGGACTCTGTCCACACCTTTACAAAACATTACCACCTACCCCTCAAGTCTAGGGCAGGGTTTGCCTCTGCAATTCTGCAGGGGCTCCTGACCCATAACTAGGACTCAACCTATCCTTCCACCCCTTTCCTCAGCTTTGGGAATCCTCCCACAGGTGTTGACTGCAACAATGAAACACGAAGAACATTGTACAGTTGTGTACACTTACTATAAATGTAGATTGTGTATTCATTGTTGCAGTTTTGGTTTCCTTCCCTCCATCCCCCATTTAACATCTTCCCCTAGGGGACATAAGCTTCCCTAGGTGTTTTTTAGCCACCAGGACCACTTCTCTCCTTTCCCTTGTGCTTCTGATGGGTTAGGGCAAGAAAAACTGATGTAATGACATCGGCTGCCTTGCTTTATAGCACTGACGACCTGAAGTCGGCGCACAAAAACATTGACTCTGGTATTCAGGCCGACCAAGGGCTACCACAGCAGTGATAACCCACAGGTGATGACTGCAACAGTGAATACACTCTGAATACACTCGAACATCTACATTTATGGTAAGTGAACACAACTTTACTTCAGGTGGGAGAGCATTACAGGGGAAAGATGGTCCACGGTATGTGGTCCCCCTTGGAGACCAAGCTGCATATCAATGTCCTCGAGATGAGTGCAGTCCTTCTGTCATTGCAAGCCTTTGAGGACATTCATCCTCTGGGGATTATTACTATGCATACGGACAACATGTCAGTAGTCTAGTACAGCAGCAAACAAGGAAGAACCTGTTCATACCATTGTGCAGAGAGGCCATGAGGGTCTGGGAATTGGTGATCTCTTCAGATCATTTACTAGTTGCAACACATATACCAGGGAAACCAACGTGGTGGCAGACAGATGAGCAGGTCCACTCTGATTCTTCATGAGTTATCCCTGAATCAGTCAATAGTGAACAGAATTTTCAGCCGTTTGGGCCAGCCTTGCTGTGACCTATTTGCCTGTCCCCTGTACAACAAGTGCAGCAAGTACATTGCACTGATCCCCATACAGGGGGAGTCATTGAGAAATGCTGTAGTTCACGATTGGCACCTGGGTCTCCTTTATGCTTAGCCCCCTTTCCCATTGATACTGTCTTGCCTCATATTTCCTCCATGGATACTGGAGCCTACTCAGGATCTCCTGTCTCGCCCATCAGAATGCCAGCATCCCAATTTCTGCTCCCTCAAACTAACCTTATGGTTTCTTCACTTCTGGTGATAACATGGTCCAGGCTTACTTCCTAGTACGTAACATTATTTTGGCTTCCCAAAAGGCTTCCACCTAGTACGTAACATTATTTTGGCTTCCCAAAAGGCTTCCACTAAGAAGGTTTACAAAAGCAAGTGGAAAAGATTCTCTATATGGGCTTATAAAGAAAACTTTGATCCCTTTTCAGCACCTACTTCAGCCACCCTTCTTTTCCTCAGTACTCATTTCAAAGAAAGAGCTAGTTTCTCTACCATTAAACTTTAGCTTGCAGCAATGTCCAATTTTTGTACTGGAGATGGACTTTTTTTTCTCAAATTCAAGTTATGTGAGGCATTTATCAAGTGAGGCATTTATCAAAGGAATATTTCTCCTTTTACCTCCCATAAAAGATCCTTCCCCCCTTGGGACCGCATGATAGTCCTCCAGGGGTTAACTCAAAAACCCTTTGAACCAAACAAGTGCGATATAAAATATCTGTCCTAGAAATCAATTTTTTTGGTAGCCGTTACTTCAGCAAAAATAATTTGAGTTACAGGCCTTATTATAGTATATATTTGACATTTGTTGACCGGGAATGTCTGACTGAGCTTGCGCCCTTTATCAGCAGAAGCCCGTGAAGAAAAACTCCACAAAGTATTACATGCACCATAAAAATGTTTACAAACAATACAGTATATGTGAAGTAATATAAACATACATTATAATGCTTGGATTCCCAGTTGTAGCATGAGAGTTTAACAGTGTTATTTACAAAAAAGGCAATAAAACAATGTTATTCATATATTTACAATACATAAGGACTTCACCATATAGAGGGGATCAGCAAGGCCTCCTTAGATCTTTTTCCATAAGGATAGAGTGTCTTTATGAACCAATCCTTCCTTTATGCCTAAGGTTGCCACGGAGTGTAACATTAACCAGTCCATGTAACTGCCAGTGTTCTTTCCCAATTTTTTTGCATAAGGGTGAATACACGCTGTACCTTTATGTTCATAGACAGTTACGTTTCTACCTTCACAGAAGAAAACCGTATAGGAAATCTGACCAGCTTTTTGTGTCCTTTGCTCATAACAGCTTAAGTCAAGCAGTTTCCAAAATTACTCTGGCCAAATGCATTACAGATTTGTATTTTGCTGATTTATTCTCAAAGGTTTGGAATTGCATCGTTCCCCTAGAGCCCATTCTGATTGATCTATGGCAACTTCAGCTGTTTTTTCTTCCAGACCTTCAGTTGATGACATTTACGCTGCAGCAGCTTGGTCAAAGATTCACATTTTTGTTGCACATTGCAAATTGGACATTATCTGTAGGAACAGAGCTTCTTTTGGTTCGACAGTGCTCTGGCACGTCCTTCCTTTTAGGGCCACCTGAGCTTTACATAGATGGGAACTCTGACCCATTGGTGAGGAAGAATGAAAATGACAACATCCGTCATTCCTTTAGGGCCACCTGAGCTTTACATAGATGGGAACTCTGACCCATTGGTGAGGAAGAATGAAAATGGCAACATCAGATTTAGAAGTTAGGTACTTACCATAACTGGGCATCGGTGTTATCCATTTTCATTCTTCCTCATCTTCCCTACCAACCATCCATCCAGCCTAATACTCCTAGAAGCACTCGTAGGATCCTGGTTTGAGCCTCATATTCCCTGGTGTGTTTAAGTATGTAGTGATGGATCAATGACAGTAAGACAGCAGACTCGATCTGAGGAGTTTGGGATGGATTAGATATTATGGGTAAAGGGAGGAACATGAAGCTTGGATCCAAAATCTTGTAGGATCAGATCCTAGACCCATTTCTGCTACTTGGTCCTCTATACATAACTTTGCAAAGTAGTATAACTTTGATTCCTTCTCTAGGTCCAGATCAAGCTTTGCTAGCATCATTCTCCAGGGACTGTCGGACTCTTCCCCTCCACCTCCCAAATGTAGTTGGCTGTGGTAATCTTCCTATATGCCTAAAACTACTGCAGCAGTGATCAATATCATGAACATAGTAAATATGAGTAAGTAAAACTTACCAGAACAGTACACTGTGTTCCTCATTAGTATAGTGGTGAATATTCCCACCTGTCTTGCAGGAGACTGGGATATGATTCTCTGACAGGGAGCAAATGACATTTTTCTCATGTCTGTGATAGAGGCAGACAGTATTCTCCAAAGTAACATACTCCCACACATAGCCTCTAGAAAGTTTCTAATTAACATTTGTTCTGTTTTAATAAATGTCCAGTATACATAGGGACAATTGAGATGGGTTACACATCTGGGCTTGTAAAGGCCATGGTGACCATTAGCCTGGTATACAAGTACAAACATATGAACTATGTTCGAAAGATCACTACTGCAGTAGCCACTCCCTCCCTCCTATGTTTTTTATGCCGGTGTGTGGACGCTTTTTTGTTGCTGTCAGGAAAGCTCTGAAGGGCTTTGCACCCACACTTGTCTTTTAGTCAGCTCAAATTGAAGCTGCCTGACAGCTTGGGCTCATGGAAGGTGCCCTGAAGCTTTAGAAGCTGGGTGACTGTTATATTCTTGGCAGGATATAACCCATATAGCTAAGGCTACTGTATCAGTGATCATGCATACATCTACTGCTACACAACTGTACTTTCACACTTTTTTTTTTTTTGAGAAATCCTGAAAGATTGCCTGACTGCTGTACTCTGGAGGCAGTTGGGGCAGGTACTTATCCCTGCAAGTCATCACATCAGGTACTTTGGTACTGCAGATAATCACCAGAGGCTATGTAATTTCCTTAAATTTCCCTCCTTTAATGAAGAGAAGGATTCCCACAGTACCGCCCCATCAGGTGGAATCCACAACAGTGGATGTCTTAAAGCTGTTATAAAAGAGTCATAAACAGATCTCCCCAGACCATTTAGAATCTGCAGTCTATTTCTGGTTCTCTTTAGATCTGAAAATAGAGGACCTAAGGCCAGTTTTGGTCCGCAGTCATTGCAATCTGTTTGTAAAGCAAAGTTCCAGATGGTCCCTGTTCAGTCAATTATACCTTTGTTGAGGAAGGAGAGTTGGATGTGCTTGATAGATTTCCAAGATGTTTACTACCACATCGAGATTTTCTCCATTTCTGGCAAGGAGCCAGTCATTTTCAATTCAGGGCACTGCCCTATAGTCTCACTACAGCTCCCCCGCGTCTTCCCCAGGTATATGTCAGTTATCGCAGGTACTAGGTCTTCGGGTGTTCCAGTACTTCGACTGTTGGCTCTTCACTGTACCAACCAAGGATCTTCTGCTCCAGCAATGGACTTTATTACTCCTGTTTCTTCAACATTTGGGGATCACAGTCAGTCACTCAAAAAACAAATTGATACCCACAGAACAAATTCATCGGATGCCACTTGAATATGAACAGTGACATTAGCTTCTTCATCAGAGACCAGGATTGTTTATGGCATACAGCCTTACAAGTTCAACACCCTTCGCCAGCTGTAAGACTTGTCCTTTGGTTCCTACCACTGACCGCTTCCATAATATTAGCGCCCCTAGCCAGATACCACATGAGATTTCTTCAGTGAACCCTTTCACTACAATGGTCCCAGTTCCTGTAACCTCTTCATTCGATGATTTGAATAATGACCATGTGTATGTCTCACATCATATGGTGGTTGACTTCCACAGCTCTCCTAGAAAGTCTGACCCTCTCTTCACATCCCACCCATGGCCACAGTAACAGGCCAGGAGAGTGTGGCAATGGGTGACCTCTTACCATCGCTTTCTCATAGCCGTGCATATTCCCAGGACTTCCAAATGTATTAGCGGACAAGTTGAGCAGATCCATCCCTACTACCTCATGGGTGGTCCCTCCGTCAAGCAGTGATGAATCGGATCTTCAGCCACTGTAGCCAACCATGCTGTAAACTTTTTGCTTCATACCTAAACTGCAAATGACAATCACTGAGGGGTGCTTTAGTCCACAGTTGGCCTCAGGTCTTGTATATGTCTTCCTTTCCCTTTCCTCTGATAACAAAATTTGTTCAGAAAGCAAGAATGTGCAAGGCCAAAGTAATCATCATTGCTCCTTTCTGGCCTTGGCAAGTGTGGCACCCCTTCCTCTGGTCTCATCTACTCTTTTCTTCCTGGAGAGTGGCCATCTGCCCAAATCTTTTAACTTGCCCGTCCACGAGGTCTCGCCCAAACCCAGATTCACTGAAGCTAACTGCATGGTTCCTGTAATTTTAGCAGTGGACAAGGATTCCAGGCTTTCCATTTAAGTGGTTCATATTTGGTAGCCTCTCAAAAATCAAGTACCAGGTAAGCTTATTTCTGCAAAATGGAAGACATTCATTATCTAGGCAATAGCTAAACGGATAGATCCCCCTTCAACTCCACTTTCTTCTGTCCTAGATTTCTTGTCAGATTTTTTTCCAAAAAGGTTCCAGTGTTTCAAAAAATCAAAGTGCAAATAGCATCTATTTCCAGTTTCCATGCTGAACACAGTTATAGCCCGTCAAAAGATTTCAAACGCATTTCTAAAGGGAATGTTTTTTAAGAGCACTCCAGTTAGAAACCCTGTCCTTCCAAGGGACTTCCCGTCATGCTTCAAACATTAACAAAACCCCCTTTTGAACCAGCGGCTTCAGTTTCTTGGAAGACTATTTTTCTTATGGCTGTCACTTCAGCTAAAAGGGCTTCTGAATTGCAAGCTTTTTCTTGTAAACCTTAGTTGATTTTAGATAAGGAATGGGTTTCTTTGAGAATACAGCCCATGTTCCTTTCAGAAGTGATATCTGAAATGAACATTAATCAAACCATAAACCTACCGGTATTTTTTTTCCACAATTTTCTGACAAAGGAGAATATACTCTGCAGCTATTAGATTCCACGGACAAGTTAGATATGATCTCCATAGTACTAAAGATTTTTGAAAAACTGATTAGTTGTTTGTAGCCATTTCTAAAGCCAAGCTAGGACAGACTGTTTCAAAAGTCACATTGTCAAGCTGGCTGTATGACTGCATAACCTTTGTGTACAATAAATTTGGGACTTTGTTTAGTTGAAAAATCAAGAGTTTGGTCAACAAGGGCTGTGGCTGTTTCAACTGCTTCTTTCCACAGAGTTCCTGTAGATGTAATTAGTGCTGCAGCAACTTGGTCTTCAGTCCACACCATATTTTCTCATTGTAAATTGGGTGTACAGTCAAGGTCACTTACATCTTTTGCTTCCACCGTTCTCAGGATTATTCTTTCTTGATACCTCCCAGGGTTGTGACAGCTAGGGAATCTGTCACAAAGGTTAAATCGGATGAAAAAAGACCTAATCAGATATGAAAATATCTGTCCTAATGATAGATCTGTGTTTTCTTTTTGTTTTGTTCAATATCCCTCCTCCCTTCTATTTTCCAAATTTTTTCCCTTGTGCTCTTCTTTGATTAGATGGCCCTAACCAAGAACCTTATCTATTCATAACCTCATCTGGTTGTGTTCTCCAGGTTAATTTCCAGTAAATTTTCTTTGCTGATAAGTAGACTCAATCTGAGGAATGGGGAAGAAGAGATGGATTATGGGAATGGGAGGGGTCAGAGCCCTGGATCCACGGCTTCTAAAAGCCACCGACCCAGTGGCTGAACTGGACAAACAGAAGATTACATGGATCTATCATTATGCGGAGTACATAACTTTCTTCTAAACAAAATGGTCTTTGGACAGAGTCCTACAGTGGTAGTCTAAATAGCGTAGTGTACCAAAAACACTTTATTCAATGCTTTCATCCTAAGACTTCCTCAGAATACTTCAAAGTAACAAACAATTCATTAAAATGTAACCTCAATCAACTAAATTAATTACATTAATTGTTCTAAAAATCTAAAAGTAAAAATAAAATTCAGTCGTAAAAAGCACAGCATTATTACTTATTTAAATACACTCTGCAATTCTTTAAAAAGCATTTAATGTTAACAACTTCATTCAATCCAGGTTTCTTGTCAGAATTTAATCTTATTTGCCATAAAGCCTCCACCCTTCAAGTCAACCAGCCCTTGTTCAAGGACTGAAAAAAAGGAACTTCTTGTAATTCTGCCACTGTTATGTATGCTTAGAGTGCATTTTTGCTGTCTCTCTTCTTGACTTTGACTTTGGATAGTGAGTTTATAAGAGGGATTATACAAAATAATTGGAAAATACTAGAAGGAAACCAAGATTTATATCAGGTTGTAGGTTCTAGTCCACAATTTGTATACAAGAACCAACACAACCTGAAAGCCTTACTACAGAGAGACAATACCAAGGTTAGGGTACAGAATTTTATAGCAAGCTCCGTGGTATGTACAAATGTGAAGGTGCAGCATTTGTAGATTTATTCTTTAAGGACCCTTTGTTTATTTGAGTAATTTATCGGTTCTGGGACACTTTAGTTGCAAAAGTAAAGGGGTGGTTTAAATAGGAGAATGCAGTGACTGGCATTTTATATAGGAATGATGACATGGGCATTGAATATTAGAGTAAGGGAACACTTATACAGTTTTAAGAAGAGAGACAGCAAAAATGCACTCTCTAAGCATACACAATAGTGTCAGAATTGCAAGAAGTTCCTTTTTTCAGTCCTTGAACAAGGGCTGGTTGACTTTAGGGGTGGGGAGTTCAAGTGTTATTTGGAATAAAAAGAGGCCTTATGGCAAATAAGATTAAATTCTGACAAGAAACCTGGATTGAATGATGTTAACATTAAAATGCTTTTTAAAGAATTGTAGAGTGTATTTAAATAAGTAATAATGTTGTGCATTTTACGACTGTATTTTCTTTTTCTTTTAGGTTTTTAGAACAATTAATGTAATTTAGTTGATTGATGCTAGGATTTTTAATTAGTTGACTGGCCATTAATATTCAAAAATGAGCGTGCTGATTGATCAGCCCAACCAGCGTGCCCTCCGAGAATATGAGAATATACCATCGGAAAAAGGTCTGGTCACCCGGACATTTTTGCATTAGAATATCTTGTGTTTCTTTTTCTTTTTCTTTTTTTTTTTTTTTTTAATAAAATAACAAAACGGAAGACCTCAAACAAACAAGGGAGACAGTGCAGACCAAAATAAAAGGATAATCAGGCATGTTCTGCAAAGCTATAGAAACTTACCTGGTTATCCTTTTATTTTGTCTGTCCCAGCTCTCCCTAATTCGTTAATTCTCCTGGTTTCCCTTTTTTTTTTTTTTTGTTTTCAATAAGTAAAAAAATAAATAAAATTAAAAAAAAACAACAGAGATCTTTTTCCATTGCTTCCTTTGCACAACACTGATGTACTTCATAAGCGTGGGAACAAGTCCCATACGCATGTGCAATACATCAGAAAAAGCCCCGGGATACCAGAGAAATGCGGAAGGGCAGCATGGAGGTATTATACAAAGACATTATTTAAGAAAAGTAAGTTTTTTTCTTTAATAATATTGCATAATAACAATAACTTACTCCTTGGTTGTAGTATATTGAAATTTACCCACGGTTGGCTGTATTTAATCACTCTGGGTACGCCCTCCTGATTAAACCACATCAACCGTGGATAAATCTTCAATATACCACACCACGTCGTCTGCTATTGCTCAAGTATTCTGAGGCAGTCTTAGGAATAAAGTGTTGAATGAAGTTTTTTTAAGCTAAAGTTACCCTTTGGTGTTCAGCCTGGTCCAAACTTTTGTTTTTGATTGAGTCTGACTACATTTGGGACTGGTTGTAAACTGATTTGTATTTTATTTAAATTGCATAGCAGTTGACTAAAAAGGATGTTGACAGTTGTATTAAATCCAAAACATTCTGAGGAAGATTGGTAGCTACTGTGGTCCTACTGGATTTATACTGATTCAAAGCTGTAGAGAAGGAGATTACTGGCATGCTTTACTCATTAAATTTTAGAAAGATGTATTATGATTATAATGTGGTGTGTTACTCACCAGATTTTAGGAAATATTCTTTGAATTTTTTTTTTGAAAATGCTTTAACTTGCATAAAATTTGTAGTACTTCATTCTAAAGGTTAAGGTCACAAAACATAGTAATTAAACTGGAATATTTTGGCAGTTCTATTTTGTTTGTTGTATTTTAACACGAGTGCATTTATTTCCACATTCCAGTGGTGCATGTCATACCTCTCGTATTCAAATAGGTATTAGCTAGAAGAAAACATTTCAAAATGTATTCCTCTCGCTACATCCAGACATTTGTTGTTCATTTTTTTTTTTATCTTGCATGGAAAGTGAGAGTTGCACAATTATTCCACTAAATCTTGCAAGAATGCCTGACTGGGATTCTTGTTTAGTACATTAATTGGTAACATTGTGAATGTTATTTGGAAGAACGGTTTTGTAAAACCTCTCCCTAAGAAACTTGATCCCTCCAATCCATTAGACTTTCAGCTTATTTTTGTTCTTCCTTCCGTAGGAAAGATTCTGGAAAAATTTACTTTTTGCAACTCGCTCAGTACAGCACCCTTCTCTCAAAAGCAGCATGGCACCAACAGTTATCTGGACTTTGTCGTCTTGGAATGGAAAAAGGACTAATTACTGGAGCAATGTTTATTGACCTCACCCAGAGCCTTTGTGCTTGTTAATTACTCAGTTCTCCTAGACTGTCTCACTAAAACAAGCATTAGTGATGAAAAACTGCTCTGGTTCAAAAACTACCTCTCTATAACCGCCACTTCTCAGTCCACTTCAGTTCATCTACCTCTCCATTAGTCCCGCTGCAGAAAGGTGTCTCTCTGGGATCTATTCTGGCACCCTTCCTCTGTTCTATGTACATTTATCAAACTTTCTTTTGACTTGTCCCATCTTCCTATCATACATTATGCTGATGACGTTTTTTTCCACTCCAAACATTGTCTCTTCTCTTGAACTTGAACCTCAGGCTAGGTCAGTGATGAACAATTTCTACCAAACTTCTCTAACAAAAACAATGCTTTTTGGCAGTAGGCAAAAGCTCACGTCTATCTCAAAGCCTCAAATCCTTGATCATCTTAACTGTTGAAAATGTCACTTCATTCAAATACCTAGGGGTTTGTTTGGACCACTTCCTAAATTTCCAACACCACCTGGGACGCACAGACACACAGACAGACATGCACACAGAGACAGACACCTCCTAATTTGGGCTAATAGTATCTTCCATTTTCCATCCAGATCTGGTAGAAATGCCTTGGGTGAAGATACCTTACTGGCTCTGGTATAATATTGTCTCTCACTAATTGCTGCAGCTTCAAAAATAAATATATTCACAATTCAGTCCATTTCAAATGTCATTTGCAGATTCATCACTTTTGTATCCAAGAAATGAACACTATTGAAAAAGCTAACTGACTACCCGTGAAACAACATGCTGACTTTCTACTAACTTGTCAACTATTTACACTTCTCAAGAATGACACCTTCTCTCCACTAACTTCAAGACTATTGAGGGATGCACCAACATACAACCTTGTACATCTGAACCACTCATGTCCCTCCACCAAACTCCTCAAACTAGGCTTCACTGCACAGACCATGCTTTCTTTGCCCTTGTCACCAAACTATGGGAATCGCTCCCTACTTTCTTAAAGATCACTCCTCTTACCCCATTGCCCATTCACAGATAAAAGCACATTTCAAGACTCTTAAGAAATTGCAAATGCTGTGTCTCTGGTCAGATAAATTCAACCTCTTCATTCCCTTTTTCTGTCTCCATACCTTACTCTGACTGTATTTTTGACGAGATTCTTTCAGCTTGCAGACTCTGATGCAACTGTATATTTAATGAATGTATATGTTCTGTTTTTCAGTCACAATGTATATGATGTCATTTAGGTAGTGCCTTTATACTCACAAGCAAACTACGATACTCATTTTATATATAGAATATGTATGTATTGCATTTTGTCATTCTCTCTGTATGTAATATATATCTGTTGTGTTTCCCCTGGGCTGAAACTGAAATAGGTGAAACGGGATCAGTGCTCTACCCCTGTTTAAAGTCAAAATAGCTAAAAAAAAATTTTTTTTGGGGGGGGGGGGCTACAACATCTTTGTAGATTGTTTCAAATGTATCCTTCAAGATTGCTGTCAAACATGGTTGTATGGGTCAGGACGAGATTTTGAAAGGATGGAAGAAGGGTCTGAAGTACAGTAGTTGTCAGAAGTAGTGTGTGAGAGGGAGGATAGAGGAATGGTGAGGATGCAGGGAATAGAGGTGGCGAAGGTGGATGAGTTTAAATACTTGGGATTAACAGTTCAGTGTAATGGTGAGTGTGGAAGAGAGGTGAAGAACTCACCTTGCCGGAGCCTTCCTGTGTCCTGACAGAGTGCTCTTCAAACTATCTGGAGATATACAGAGCTAAGTATATTTTTCTGTCACTTCAGAGTTGTGTACTGTAAATTGTTGTTTGACTAATTTTATATCATTGCTAGCTGACTTCAGGGTTGTGCACTGTTATTTTTTGCTTCACTGTATAGTTGTTCAGATCTCTGCTGAAGGTGTTGGTTTTTCCCCTACCTACCCTCCCTATCCCTGTTTTGTTGTTTAAATTTGGATGCTTTTGCAGTTGCCCACCCCCACTGTAGATTTGATCTGGGACACTCCCCCAAGTCCCATCTCTTTACCTCATTCTACCTAATAGACTCCTCCTGCACTTGTTTTAGTCATTTTTAATTTAATTGCATTTTTTTAAACTGTTTGGTCTAACATTACTACATACTCGTGTGTTAGCTTGCACTGCATTTGAATTGTTTTTACTGTTGTTTTAGCTACTTTTCTGTATAAAAAAAATCTAAGCCTGTTTCCTACCTTTCCTGTAACTAGTGTAGTCCAGATTCAGATTTGCTGTATCCAGGACTGTATGTAAGCTTCTGAGCCCCCCAAGCTTTCTGTGTTAGAGGGAAGCCTTCTAGCTTATCGATGGGAGTGGTAAGCACTAGGTAACCTATCTGCCACATAAGAAGTGGTTCTGGCCCAGAAATTGTAGTTAATGGCCGTTTGGGCAGTTTTTCCATCTCTCTCAACTTTGATTTAAAAGCCCGCATTTGCACTTGTTTCCCCCTTTCCTGTAACTAGTTTAGTCCAGATACAGATTCTTAGATGTCCTTCAAGGATGCATCTGCAGTCCTAACATATGGGTTGTCCTGCCTCAGGCAGCCCTTCGGTCGGCCGGATTCCAAAGTCTGGGTCTGGCCTCGGCTGATGTCGCACTTCACCCGACGTCATAGCTGCTGTGAATTGGGTATAAAGGCATCAGCCAACGCCATTTTCCTCTGTCTTTCTTGCCGCGCGGTGCCCGAAGCAGAAGCTGTTCGCAAGTGCCGGTCGGTCAGATCCAGAGATTACTACTACCGAAGACTTCTAAAAAGCTAAGTACCCCATTGGGGACTCTTTCTTGCCTCAGCCGATGTCAGAAAAAGTAAATAATTGTTTAACTTGTGGGAAACAAATACCTCATAAGGATTTCCACTCTTACTGCCTTCCTTGCTTAGGCCCAGACCACGACGTATCAGCTTGTCTAGCCTGTGCTTCCTTCAACCGACAGACACTTAGACGTCGGTCGGAGTTTGCAGAGGAGTTTTTTGGTCCCGCTTTTGCTTACAAAATGCCGTCGGAGACTCCGACTTCACAATTAGCTAAAAAGCGCAAGGAAAAGGACCGACACTCGCGGTCCGCGGTTTCGGCCAAAACCACGGTTAAGCCAGCCGCGAGTGTCACGGTTTCGGCTGAAACCGAGTCCTCGGTTCTTCCTTCGGCCGAAAGCATGCCTCCTATAGCCGAGGCCTCACACAGCATGGCTGAATCTGCTACTGAAATTGCCCCTGCTGTAGCAGGCACCCAGGATTTATCACTTACTATTCCTTTAGACATATCTACTCCTACACGTGGAGCTGCTAGGCCCCCTGCATCTATGTCTATCAAGGCTTTTTCTAGGGCTAAAGCAGCTAAATCTTCTAAGGCCTTGCCTGCTAAAACCCCCTCACACAGGCCTACCTCTAGTTCCCAAATGCTCAGCCTGGCTGAGGATCTCATTTCTTTGATCAGGGGATCCAAACCTCACCCTGACAGGGCCTCTCAACCCCCTCCAGAGAAGAGGCCTAGAGCAGAGCCCCCGGATCCTGTTTCTACAGACTATTCCTCGGATGATTCAGAAAACTCAGAACCTCCAGAAGGCCCATATTCCCCTTATGAGGTTTCTTTTGCAGAAGACTCCATTCCTTCTGCCTCTCCTCCTGAGGAATTTTCTTTTGGGGAAACCTTACATGCTATGAGAGAGCATTTCCAATGGCAGGGCCAGGATTTTTCAGATTCAAGGAAAAGGCTAAGGACCTTTTTACATTTACCACAGCATAGGCCTTTAGCCATTCCTCCAGTACTAACAGTGGTTGATGATGCATATAATGATGCTTGTACTGCCCCTGACTCTCTTCCCCCGGCCCCTGCCAAGCCCGACAGATATTACAGGGTCCCGGACACACACTTTCACTTGTATAAGGCTCCTATGGCAGATCCTGAAACCATTTCACAGGGCCCCAAAGCTGTAGCAGCTGCCTCTGCCAAAAACCCCTCCCCTCTGAAAGAGAATCTAGAGCATTAGAGAGATGGGGTAAAAAAGTTTATACTTCTGCTACTCTTTCGGCTAGGGCCTTAAACTGTCAATTCCACATGATTCAGTATCAGGAATTTTTGTTAGACCAGCTAAATAAAAAACTGTCCTCTCCTGAACCTATAGACCGTAAGTCCCTTCAGGATTTGGTACATAACAGTCAGCAGGTCAGTAATCATTCCTTAAAATGCGGCTATGATGCACTGGAGGCTTCCTTTAGATCAGCTATGACTGGAACAGTAATTAGAAGGCATGCATGGTTAAAAGAACAATCCTTACCAGACCATGTAAAGTTAAAGCTTCTAGATGCTCCCATGGAGAAACAAAGTTTGTTTGGTTCCCCTGCACAGCAAGTGCTAAAGAAGGTGGAAGAAAAAGCAAAATCTGTCCAAACAGTCAAAGATTTCTTACAGGTCCAGCCTCCAAGGTTTAGTAGAAATTGGCCTTCGAAGAATTGGTCCTTTCCAGACACCTCCAGAGCACAGAGAGGCAGAAATAGGCACCCAAGAGGCAGAGGTCAATCCAGAGGTGCCTACAGGGGATGTCAGTGGCAGCCTAACAACCAGAGAAGTACTGCCACAGATCCAGCTACGACCACTTCCACAGGCCAGACACAATGACTTGGCTCTGATACCCCCTACCAGGGAACAACTGGAAGCACCCTTAGGCGGAAAGCTAGCCTTATTTTCCGAAAACTGGCATTACATTACAGGAGACAAATGGATTTTACAGACAATAGACAAAGGCTACAGGTTTCACTTCCACACTCTACCAAAAAACAGAGGAATGCCAAACCTACCACCAAACCAAAAAACAAACGCTCTTGGACAAATCAACCACCTACTAAGGATGAGAGCTATAGAAAAGGTACCTCCCATGGAACAAGGGCAAGGATTTTACTCCAGACTTTTCCTGGTACCAAGAAAAGAAAACCAATGGAGGCCTATTCTCGATCTGTCCGCTCTGAACACATATCTCATTGTTCCAAAATTCAAAATGCTGACCCTACAGCAACTTCTTCCCATGCTGGGCAAGGAGTCTTGGCTGGTGACTCTAGATCTCAAGGAGGCATACCTGCATGTCCCTATACAACCAGATTGCAGAAGATACCTCAGATTTCTTGCAGGATCAGAGCATTATCAATTCTCAGCATTGCCCTTTGGCTTATCTACTGCGCCCAGAGTATTCACAAAATGCCTGGCATCAGTAATTGCTCATTGCAGGCTTCAGGGAATTCAGATTTATCCATACCTGGACGACTGCCTAATACAAGCGGACAACAAGACCAAATTAACAAAAGATTTGGAAAAGGTTATACAACTACTGCAAGCCCTGGGATACACAGTCAACATGAAAAAGTCAAGGCTGGTACCATCCCAAAGGATAACATTCTTGGGTGCAGAACTGGACACAACAAATCAGATGGCATTTCTCACAGCAGAAAAGCAAAAGCAACTACCACTCTATTACATGGCATTAACAACACAGAACCAGCTTACAGCAAGGAAAGTCCTGCAAGCCCTGGGTTACATGGCCTCCTGCATAATATTGATACCACATGCCAGGCTGCATATGAGGAAGTTGCAATGGTACCTAAGAAATGTATGGTCTCAACACAAGCACAGTCTAGAAGCCCAGATTCCAATAATTCCATGCCTGAAACAAGAATTCCTGTGGTGGGCTCAGGCCTGTCAGTTGAACAAAGGACTGCCTTTCCACAAACCTCACCCAAGCCAGACTATCACCACGGACGCCTCAGACCTAGGCTGGGGGGCACACATGGTGGACAAGTGTATACAAGGCCTATGGACACAAGACCAGCTGAACCTTCACATAAATCTAAAAGAGATGCTGGCAGTGAAGCAGGCACTACAGACATTCAGACCTTTTCTCCAACAGGGCCATTTGCTGATAAGGACGGACAACACCACAGTCATGTGGTATATCAACAAACAGGGAGACACACACTCATATCCTCTATGCTGGATGGCAATGGACCTGTGGAATGTGGCCCTGAACCTCAACATTCAACTCCAGGCCAAATTTGTGCCAGGAAAAGAAAATATACTAGCAGACACCTTAAGCAGAACTACCACGGATGCCCACGAATGGATGCTGCATCCAGACATCTTCACAACCATTACAAAGAAATGGGGACTACCAGAAATAGACCTGTTCGCATCCCCACACAACCACCTATTGAGGAAATTCTGCACAAGGACATACCACCCGCTTGCTTGGAAGGTGGACTCCCTATCCTTCAGTTGGGAAAACCTGACAGCGTATGCATTCCCACCTCTTCCTTTGATACACAAAGTGCTACTGAAGATCAAAGAAGATCACCCAAGGATCATCCTGATAGCTCCAGACTGGCCGAGGCAGCATTGGTACCGCTACTGAGGAGTATGTCTCGGACACACGCATGGCCTCTACCTCTAGTTCCTTTACTGCTAACACAGAACAACTACAAGATCCTACATCCAAACTTGAAAACACTACAGCTAGCTGCCTGGAATATTACATAAAACAAAATAACCCAGATTTATCTCAGAGGGTTAAGGACATTATCCTGGAGGCTCGCAGACCCTTCACAAGGAAGACTTATTCAGCCAAATGGAAAAGATACATCATTTGGAGTGCAGCAAAAGGAGAAAATGTATCATTAGCAAACATAGCTAACATCCTGGAATACTTAGCAGAACTTTTCCACAATGGCCTGTCTTACTCCTCCATTAAGATTCATGCATCAGCAATTTCAGCAGAATACAACATGGATCCTCCAGTCTTCTCTCATCCTCTACTCAGACAGTTTCTGAGAGGAATTAAAAATGTAAAGCCTCCAAGGAAGCCGCCTTTGCCTACATGGGATGTTAACTTTGTGCTGGAAAAGTTAACACTTCCCCCTTTTGAGCCAGCAGCAACAGCAGAATTACAGTTCTTATCTTGGAAAACTGATTTCCTGCTTGCAATCACTTCAGCAAGAAGGGTTTCTGAATTACAGGCATTAATGGCAGTACAGCCCTTCCTTATCTTCCATCAGGATAGAGTGTCCTTGAGAACCAACCCTACTTTTATGCCAAAAGTGGTCTCCAGGGTATCATTGAACCAAGCAATCCACCTACCAGCATTCTTCCCCAACCCACAGAACAGGGGGGAAAGATTACTACATACCTTGGATGTGCACAGGCAATTGCGCTACTATCTGGACAGAACCAAGACCAACAGAAAAACTGACCAGCTTCTGGTAGCATATGCAACAGGAATGGAAGGAAAAGCAATTTCAAAACAGACAATCTCAAAATGGATAGGAAATTGCATTAGATTTTGTTACTCTTTTCATGGAAAGACAACTCCAGAAAACATCAGACCTCACTCCACAAGGGCTACAGCCACTACTACAGCTTTCCTACGAGGAGTGGCTACCAAAGACATTTTAGAAGCTGCTACTTGGAGCTCCGTGCATACATTTGCCAAGCATTATAATCTACCTTTATACTCCAGATCCCGAGCAGGTTTTGCAACTGCTGTTTTGCAAGGATCTTAACTACACCATAATCATCTTAGTGCCTCCTCCCCCAGTTTGGCTATGGTATTCTACCCATGTGTTAGGACTGCAGATGCATCCTTGAAGGACATAGTACAGTTTTGTACCTACCATAAATGTAGATGTCCGAGAGGTATGCATCTGCAGTCAGGATTACCCACCCTCCTTCCCTCTGTGGTACTCCTAGGGTATTTGCCCATCTTGTAGCTAGCTGGGGGAATCTATTATGGTGTATTTGTTTGTATATATGTATATACATGCTTATATTGTTTGCTCTCTACTATTTGGAATCTTTTGCATTTATCCAAATTTAGCCTTCCTAGAGGGCACCTGGCATCTGGGGCAAGAAACACTGAGGAAAATGGCGTCGGCTGATGCCTTTATACCCAATTCACAGCAGCTATGATGTCGGGTGAAGTGCGACATCAGCCGAGGCCAGACCCAGACTTTGGAATCCGGCCGACCGAAGGGCTGCCTGAGGCAGGACAACCCATATGTTAGGACTGCAGATGCATACCTCTCGGACATCTACATTTATGGTAGGTACAAAACTGTACTTTTTAGCACTTGAGTTTGCTTATTCGTGATCAGCACTTGTTCAGAACTTGTAAGCACTAAATAACCTACTAATTACTACAGCACTCAACCTTCCTTCATTACCTAGAGGAAAACAGTTGTGGTACTGACTTCCTCACTTGCTTAGAGAAAAACAGCTCTTGTACTCACTTTCCTCACTTATCTAGAGGAAAATAGTTTTTTATTCAGGCATGTCCAAGGGTCAGCTCCCAGTGTTCTCTCCTGTCTATCTGATGAATCTGGTCATCTTGGGGCAATGTAGAAATTGCCTCATGTACACAGACAACCCTCTCCTCCTACCACCCAACACTACAACCTGCGAGAGATGCACTTATCTAGCCAAACTGGAGGTAAAGCTCTCTCCAACCAAGACTGAACTTGACAGTCACGAGGAGAAGGTAAACACTTGCACCACACCACACTCATCACATAGTCTCACTACACCACCAAAATCCACACATAGAAAGACAAAAACATTCGAGGAGGCTCTCAATAATAATCTGCTCAAGCAACAGAGACCTCCAAAGCAGAAATGCAAGCAACCCCCCCCCCAACACAACCGAAATGACACATAGCCCGCAGACTCAGTGTGCCACTCAACCACAGCCAATAAGGCAAAACAACTTACCCAACACACTAGTCATAGGTGACTCTATAGTCGGGCACACTGATTTCCCACTCACCAGGCTAAACAAGGAGAAGATTACTGTCAGCTGCTTGTCGGATGCCAGAATCCCCCATATAACCACACACTCAGGTCACTTCACACCAAGTACAAATATGACTCTGTCATTGTCCATGTTGGTGTAAACGACCTGAGATGTACCTCCCTGGACTACATGGAGAGACCTGGAAGAGCTCTCCGATCTTGTAGCCAAGGCAGGTATGACTCTAGCCCGGAGTAGCATTCCGCCATCACCCAGAAAGCTACCGTAGTACAAGGACAAAATGATTGACTTCAACAATTGGCTAAGCTTCTGGTGTCATTCTAAAGGGATCCAGTATCTGTCTGCCTGGGATGACATGGTCGACAGACCACGATGCTTTGCCTGAGATGGCCTGCACCTGTCACCCCTGGGATTCCGGATACTGGCTAAGGTTCTTGCCGCCCCTATAGTGCCTTTTTTAGGTAAGGTTCAAATGACAAATTCACCACTGTAACAGGAACAGGCAAGCAAAAACGGAGGGTGATGCTACTCAATGCTAGAAGTCTAAATCTCAAAATGCACTCACTCGATGCACTCCTTAAAATGGAGAACATCGATATCTGTGCAGTGACTAAGACCTGGTTCAAGGGTCCAGAGAGCACCCCTGCACTACCAGGCTATAACTCATACCACACTTTTCGGCCATGTAAACCTGGACGGGAACACCAAAGGCAGAGGTGTGTCCATATTCATTAAGTATATCCACACCTCCAGGCTAGCTGCTCATCATAATGCAGCCGAGGTTATCCAAGTGCAACTAACTCTGGGCAAAACTACAATCCAAATTGTAGCTTGCTACAGATCCCCCACCATGCCCCAGGATTCCCACTCCTCTTTCTTGATGTACTGGAAAATATTAGGGTTCAACCAAACACCCTAATAATGGGCAGTTTCAACTACCCCACCATTAACTGAGAAAACTACTCGTGTTCCAATTCCTTCGCTCAACGCTTTTTGGAATTCATAAACTCCAATGCCCTGGATCAACTTACGTAAACCAAAAAAGAGCCAGCACAAATTGGTGTGAAAAAATTGTATTATAACTAGAACATAGTGTATTTAAAAATACACAAACATATCATATTCACCAAATGAATCAGACCGGTTTCGGCAATGCTGCCTTTCTCAGTAAACAAAAACAGTATAACCTGGATCAACTTAACCACACCCCCACCAGGGGCAACAGTATCCTAGATCTAGTCATTACCAATATGAGTGACCGGTGTTCCACACCTGAAGTCAACGCCTCATTGGTCCGATCCGACCATAAGCTAATTACCCTAGATATCCACATCCTGCCCCCACCACCCCACCCCCCATTAAGGAAACCATGGTAAACAATTTCTCCAAAGCCAACTTCATGCTTCTTAAGAAAGAAGTGGCGAACTTCATGACACCCATGCAGATGGACAATACTGTTACGACTACTGAATCCTACACAATTGCACTTTATAAGCACTTACACAAGTGCATAGATGGTCTTTAAAAAGCAAAATACTTTCACAGGGCCAAAACTATCCTCCTTTTTGGCATTAATGACTTTTTTGGAATGCCTTCCAGACCACTCCTTCGTAAACTGACTGGTATTCGAGAGTAACTCTCTCAAGTTCCTCTTCAAGAATCCTACTGTGGATCCAGAGGCCATTTTCCCCAATCCAAAGGCTAAGGCTATTGCTGCAAAATCCTACCTTCTGATAGAGATTTAAACTTGGACGAGGGTATAAGGATACACTCTGCTACTTTGGCCATTGACTTTAAATTGCAGTTGCATATGTTAATCCTCCAGCAGCATATTATGGACTACTTAAACAGAAAATGTGTTGATTCCTGACTGTGCTACACCCAATTACAGGATTTAATGCTTCTCGAACAAGTTGGTAAAATCTTTCAATGGTGTTCTTCAATCCATTGCTGCAGTCCTTACAACTTGTAGTCCGCTGCCTCTGCCAAACTTAAAGAATTGGTATCAAGAGCATTTGATAAATAACTCGTACATCGCAGCCTATATCCTCAGTCTTTTGCCCATGGTCAGATGCAGAAGCAGCATTGAAGCGTGCCTAAGATTTTTCGAACTATCAGACCGAAGTTCAAAGTTGGCTAAGTACCCGTGATATTTTCTTTTTGCCTCAGATTTACGGATGTCCAAAAAGTCAAAAATTGCATTTCTTGTAGGAAACAGAAGTAAATATCATACTTTTATTCCTTGTAAGGCTGGCAAGCTCTGGAACCTTTTGCTAGGTTTATACGCACTATAAAGAAGGTTGGATTGAAAGGTAGTCTTTGGGAAGGGGGCAATAAAATGCCACGGATCCAGGCCCCTCTAAGAAGCCAAGGATGGCCTTAAGTAGGCTAGAAGAACCGCTGTACAGACACTTCTTAGAGGAGGGGAGCCAGAGGGCCACGGGGTTCTTGTTCCCAGGAAGACTATTGCAGATGAGCCTCCAGAGGCAGTCAGCAGGGGCTTCTCGGTACACCTACCCATAGTGGCTAGGAACCTCCTTCTGTTTCAAAGGCTTCTCCCAGGGCAGGGCCCATGGAGCTTCATGTTACCAGCCCTTTAGGATGTGCCCAGAGCATACTTAAAATGGCAGAAGATTGATTACTTTGATTAGGGGTTCTAACCTCCTGATAAGAGACAGATGGAACCAGCTCTGAGCAGGCTTCAGATGTTTCCAGGTTCTGAAGACTTGCAGGATACTCTCCATATTCTGATTGAGGGGAATTACCCCTTTTGCTTCTCCTCCTGAGGATTTTTCTTTTCAAAAATCTTCATTCCATGAGGGAGCATTTTAAGTGGGAAGGTCAGACTTCCTGATTGAGGAAGGCTTAGGGAATTCTTTACCCCAGCATAGGCCTTTGGATACCTCCTGTTTTATGAGGAAGATGTTTTCAAGCTTCTCTTAATCCTGATTCTTTCCTCCTGCTCCTGTAAGGATAGGTATTACAGGGTGCCTGAAGCTCATAAGTATCTTTTAAGCCTAGGGACCCAGAAACTATTAGCCAGGGGCCTAATTTAAGGCACTGACAATTAATTGGAAAAGGGCTAACCTGGATAGACCGGGGGAAAAGTTCAACTTCACTGTAACCCGATCATTCAAGTCAGACCAAACATCATCAATGGAGTCTAAGGGAGCGCAAGTATTGATTTAAAAGGCAAAATTTAGAAGTTTTTTTAACTGGGTAACATTCTTTGCAATTTTTTGATCACAGGCCCTGCTAGGGGGTGCCCCTGGGGACTTAGGAGTGGCTAAAAAAAGTCTGAACGTTCAAATTTTAAAGCCCCACAATTCTGGGTTTTTTGGGTTTGGGGGTTCCCTGTTAGGAGTTTTAAAGGAAAATTCCTTTAAAAAAAACCCCCGGGGCCCGGAAAAAGGGCCCAAAAAAAAGGCAAAAAATCCCAAGGGGGGGTTTTACCCATAGCGCCCTAAAAACCCCGGTGGGTTTTAAAATTTCGGGAAAAAGCACCCCTTGGAAGGCGAACTCTTTTAAAAAGGATTCTTAGGAGACAAATGGTTTAACCAAAGACTCAATTTCATTCCAACTCTCAAAGGAGGAATCAAACCCCAAACCAAAACAAAGCCTTTGGAAAATCCCCAGGAAAAAAATTGAAAGCCCCCAGGAAAGGGAAGGATTTTTCCCCTTTTTTACCAAAAAAACATGGGGATCCCCCCCAAAATTTCATTTCCAAATTTAAATTTTTACCCTACAGCAACTTTTCCCCGGGAAAAGGGTCGGCTTGACTCTAACCCCAAGGGCCTACCATGGCCTTAAATTTGGAGAAAATTAATTTCTTCATAACATTTAATTCTCAATTCCCTTTTGGCACTATTCCATGCAAAAATTTTGGAATAAATTTATTTAGGATTCAAATTATTCTGGACGGTGTAATAAGAAATTAAAAATTTAAAAGGTTTCAAAACCCCCCGGGACACCATGAAAGCAAATGGTAACCAAAGGATCATTTGGGGAATGACAAACAATAGATGGCATTTCCCAGAAAAGAAAAGCAAACCACTTATTTAAATTTTCCACCCGAAAAGAAAATCCAACTGGGTTCATGGACCAAATTTCCAATCCAGCTGTTTAAAGGTGGCCAAGGAAGTTTTTCAACCAAGCCAAATCAACCCAATTTCCCTTTCCCTGGAAAATTCCTTGCAGGCTTTTAAACAAGCTTTCCCAAACCGAAGTTCCCCCCAAATATCACACAGGTGGACAATTACAAGGTAAAACCATTTCCCCAAAAAGGATCCGGGGCACCCTAAACATTAAAATTTCTCCAAGGTATTTCTAAAGACGCAAACCACGTCAGGGAAAAAACCCGGACCCCAACCTTTTCCCAAGGAACCGGACCTGTGGAATGTGGCCCTGAACCTCAACATTCAACTCCAGGCCAAATTTGTGCCAGGAAAAGAAAATATACTAGCAGACACCTTAAGCAGAACTACCACGGATGCCACGAATGGATGCTGCATCCAGACATCTTCACAACCATTACAAAGAAATGGGACTACCAGAAATAGACCTGTTAAGCATCCCCACACAACCACCTATTGAGGAAATTCTGCACAAGGACATACCACCCTCTTGCTTGGAAGGTGGACTCCTATCCTTCAGTTGGGAAAACCTGACAGCGTATGCATTCCCACCTCTTCCTTTGATACACAAAGTGCTACTGAAGATCAAGAAGATCACCCAAGGATCATCCTGATAGCTCCAGACTGGCGAGGCAGCATTGGTACCGCTACTGATGAGTATGTCTCGGACACACGCATGGCCTCTACCTCTAGTTCCTTTACTGCTAACACAGAACAACTACAAGATCCTACATCCAAACTTGAAAACACTACAGCTAGCTGCCTGGAATATTACATAAAACAAAATAACCCAGATTTATCTCAGAGGGTTAAGGACATTATCCTGGAGGCTTGCAGACCCTCCACAAGGAAGACTTATTCAGCCAAATGGAAAAGATACCTCATTTGGAGTGCAGCAAAAGGAGAAAATGTATCATTAGAAAACATAGCTAACATCCTGGAATACTTAGCAGAACTTTTCCACAATGGCCTGTCTTACTCCTCCATTAAGATTCATGCATCAGCAATTTCAGCAGAATACAACATGGATCCTCCAGTCTTCTCTCATCCTCTACTCAGACAGTTTCTGAGAGGAATTAAAAATGTAAAGCCTCCAAGGAAGCCGCCTTTGCCTACATGGGACCTTAACTTTGTGCTGGAAAAGTTAACACTTCCCCCTTTCGAGCCAGCAGCAACAGCAGAATTACAGTTCTTATCTTGGAAAACTGCTTTCCTGCTTGCAATCACTTCAGCAAGAAGGGTTTCTGAATTACAGGCATTAATGGCAGTACAGCCCTTCCTTATCTTCCATCAGGATAGAGTGTCCTTGAGAACCAACCCTACTTTTATGCCAAAAGTGGTCTCCAGGGTATCATTGAACCAAGCAATCCACCTACCAGCATTCTTCCCCAACCCACAGAACGGGGGAAAGATTACTACATACCTTGGATGTGCACAGGCAATTGCGCTACTATCTGGACAGAACCAAGACCAACAGAAAAACTGACCAGCTTCTGGTAGCATATGCAACAGGAATGGAAGGAAAAGCAATTTCAAAACAGACAATCTCAAAATGGATAGGAAATTGCATTAGATTTTGTTATCTTTTCATGGAAAGACAACTCCAGAAAACATCAGACCTCACTCCACAAGGGCTACAGCCACTACTACAGCTTTCCTACGAGGAGTGGCTACCAAAGACATTTTAGAAGCTGCTAGTTGGAGCTCCGTGCATACATTTGCCAAGCATTATAATCTACCTTTATACTCCAGATCCCGAGCAGGTTTTGCAACTGCTGTTTTGCAAGGGATCTTCACTACACCATAATCATCTTAGTGCCTCCTCCCCCAGTTTGGCTATGGTATTCTACCCATATGTTAGGACTGCAGATGCATCCTTGAAGGACATAGTACAGTTTTGTACCTACCATAAATGTAGATGTCCGAGAGGTATGCATCTGCAGTCAGGATTACCCACCCTCCTTCCCCTCTGTGGTACTCCTAGGGTATTTGCCCATCTTGTAGCTAGCTGGGGGAATCTGTTATGGTGTATTTGTTTGTATATATGTATATACATGCTTATATTGTTTGCTCTCTACTATTTGGAATCTTTGCATTTATCCAAATTTAGCCTTCCTAGAGGGTACCTGGCATCTGGGGCAAGAAACACTGAGGAAAATGGCGGCTGATGCCTTTATACCCAATTCACAGCAGCTATGATGTCGGGTGAAGTGCGACATCAGCCGAGGCCAGACCCAGACTTTGGAATCCGGCCGACCGAAAGGCTGCCTGAGGCAGGACAACCCATATGTTAGGACTGCAGATGCATACCTCTCGGACATCTACATTTATGGTAGGTACAAAACTGTACTTTTTAGCACTTGAGTTTGCTTATTCGTGATCAGCACTTGTTCAGAACTTGTAAGCACTAAATAACCTACTAATTACTACAGCACTCAACCTTCCTTCATTACCTAGAGGAAAACAGTTGTGGTACTGACTTCCTCACTTGCTTAGAAAAACAGCTCTTGTACTCACTTTCCTCACTTATCTAGAGGAAAATAGTTTTTTATTCAGGCATGTCCAAGGGTCAGCTCCCAGTGTTCTCTCCTGTCTATCTGATGAATCTGGGCATCTTGGGGCAATGTAGAAAATGCCTCATGTACACAGACAACCCTCTCCTCCTACCACCCAACACTACAACCTGCGAGAGATGCACTTATCTAGCCAAACTGGAGGTAAAGCTCTCTCCAACCAAGACTGAACTTGACAGTCACGAGGAGAAGGTAAACACTTGCACCACACCACACTCATCACATAGTCTCACTACACCACCAAAATCCACACATAGAAAGACAAAAACATTCGAGGAGGGCTCAAGCAACAGAGACCTCCAAAGCAGAAATGCAAGCAACCCCCCCCCAACACAACCGAAATGACACATAGCCCGCAGACTCAGTGTGCCACTCAACCACAGCCAATAAGGCAAAACAACTTACCCAACACACTAGTCATAGGTGACTCTGTAGTCGGGCACACTGATTTCCCACTCACCAGGCTAAACAAGGAGAAGATTACTGTCAGCTGCTTGTCGGATGCCAGAATCCCCCATATAACCACACACTCAGGTCACTCCACACCAAGTACAAATATGACTCTGTCATTGTCCATGTTGGTGTGAACGACCTGAGATGCATCTCCCTGGACTACATGAAGAGAGACCTGGAAGAGCTCTCCGATCTTGTAGCCAAGGCAGGTATGACTCTAGCCCGGAGTAGCATTCCGCCATCACCCAGAAAGCTACCGTAGTACAAGGACAAAATGATTGACTTCAACAATTGGCTAAACTTCTGGTGTCATTCTAAAGGGATCCAGTATCTGTCTGCCTGGGATGACATGGTCGACAGACCACGATGCTTTGCCTGAGATGGCCTGCACCTGTCACCCCTGGGATTCCGGATACTGGCTAAGGTTCTTGCCGCCCCTATAGTGCCTTTTTAGGTAAGGTTCAAATGACAAATTCACCACTGTAACAGGAACAGGCAAGCAAAAACGGAGGTGATGCTACTCAATGCTAGAAGTCTAAATCTCAAAATGCACTCACTCGATGCACTCCTTAAAATGGAGAACATCGATATCTGTGCAGTGACTAAGACCTGGTTCAAGGGTCCAGAGAGCACCCCTGCACTACCAGGCTATAACTCATACCACACTTTTCGGCCATGTAAACCTGGACCGGAACACCAAAGGCAGAGGTGTGTCCATATTCATTAAGTATATCCACACCTCCAGGCTAGCTGCTCATCATAATGCAGCCGAGGTTATCCAAGTGCAACTAACTCTGGGCAAAACTACAATCCAAATTGTAGCTTGCTACAGATCCCCCACCATGCCCCAGGATTCCCACTCCTCTTTTCTTGATGTACTGGAAAATATTAGGGTTCAACCAAACACCCTAATAATGGGCAGTTTCAACTACCCCACCATTAACTGAGAAAACTACTCGTGTTCCAATTCCTTCGCTCAACGCTTTTTGGAATTCATAAACTCCAATGCCCTGGATCAACTTACGTAAACCAAAAAAGAGCCAGCACAAATTGGTGTGAAAAAATTGTATTATAACTAGAACATAGTGTATTTAAAAATACACAAACGTATCATATTCACCAAATGAATCAGACCGGTTTCGGCAATGCTGCCTTTCTCAGTGAACAAAAACAGTATAACCTGGATCAACTTAACCACACCCCCACCAGGGGCAACAGTATCCTAGATCTAGTCATTACCAATATGAGTGACCGGTGTTCACACCTGAAGTCAACGCCTCATTGGTCCGATCCGACCATAAGCTAATTACCCTAGATATTCACATCCTGCCCCCACCCCCCCACCCCCCATTAAGGAAACCATGGTAAACAATTTCTCCAAAGCCAACTTCATGCTTCTTAAGAAAGAAGTGGCGAACTTCATGACACCCATGCAGATGGACAATACTGTTACGACTACTGAATCCTACACAATTGCACTTTATAAGCACTTACACAAGTGCATAGATCGTGCTATCCCAAACAGAACCAAGACGCTATCCTCCAAACAAAGGAAGCCAATCTGGTGGTCCCCTGCCATAAATAAACTGTACAACAGAATGAAGAAACTGTTGCAAAAGAGAGTAAAATCCCATGAGTGGAGGAGCTCCCTGGTCAGCCTCAGTAAGAAACTGCAATCCCTGATAAAATCCTCCAAAGCTAGTTATGAAAGCAAAATCGCCACTGATTCCAAAGACAGCCACAAAGCATTCTGTTGCTATGTCAAGAATCTCAATGGCAACACTCAGATCTGCTCTGAGTTACAGCACAATGGTACTAAATATACAGACCCAACTGATATTGCCAACATCCTGGCAGATAGGTTCAGTGCTAACTTTACCCCCCTATCACCCCCTAAAGAGCCCATCTCTATGCCGGAAGAATGCAAAGTTCCTGTAATCAAGGCTGCACAGGTAAAAAAAAACACTCTCCAAAGCCAAGAACACAGCATCCATGGGACCAGACAACATCCTAGGCTGCGTTCTACACAAACTACAGAATGAACTGGCACCCCACCTAAGTACTATGTTCAGTCATAGCCTCACCTCAGGCTTTGTGCCTGCTGAATGACGCACAGTGACTGTTATTCCACTCCACAAGGGGGGAGCCACCACGGATTGCGGGAACTACCGCCCCATTAGCCTGACTAGCCTGGTCTGCAAGGCCATGGAACGTATCATCATGGAACTTATAAACAAAGACATTGGTAATCTTCAAACTCTGGACCCCCACCTAGTTTGGGTTTGTAAAAGGCAGATAATATCTCCTAAACCTGATAGACTTCTTTGAAGCAGTCACCAAAGCCGTAGACGAGGGTAAGGTGGTTCACACAACCTATCTAGATCTTGCCAAGGCTTTTGACACCATCCCACACTCTGGAATTGTAGATAAACTCACTAAACTAGGTATAAATCCCTATGTCACAAGATGGGTTGCCAACTGGCTCACTGTCAGAACCCACACTGTGAAAGTAGCAGACTCCAAATCCGACTTCAGACCAGTGACAAGTGGAGTACCACAGGGTTCAGTCCTGGGTCCTCTCCTGTTAGCCTGTACTTCAGAGAAGTAGATACCAAACACAGAAGGTCTTTGGCTAACGAAGTTCGCAGATGACTGCAAACTGATCTAAACTCCTAATGATGTGGACGTCCTACAAAAGGGCCTCACTGAGACAGATGCCTGGTGTCAAAGCCATGGCCTCAAGCTCAATGCCAAAAAGTGCATTGTCATCCCTTTTGGTAAAAACTTTGTACCCATGAACTACAACATAGGTGGTAGTATACTTAACACTGAAAGTGTGATGAGACCTTGGGACACAGGTGGACAGTAGTCTCTCCTTTGATAATCACATCACCACAGTAGTCGGGCAATCCTTCTATGTGGCACACCTCATCACAAAAGGTTTCTCATCCAGAAAGAGGTCATTGTTCCCCTCTACTCATCACTCATTAGACCCATTATAGAGTACAACGCCCCTTTTGTTATGTACCTCACAAGACATCTACAACAACTGGAAAGGCTGCAGAAATACTTCACAAAGAGAATTACTGGCCTCAAACAGATGCCCTATGCAGACGGTCTCAAAAAACTCCAGCTTTACTCCATCGCATATCGCCTACTCAGAGGTGATCTCTGCTTAACATACAAAGCTATGTCACATCTAGAACTGTTGGACATACTCCACTTAAAGAAATCCCAATCCCTCCGAGCTACACGCTCTAGGGACCTAAATCTTGTCACCACAATAAACAGAACATGCTGGAGGGATAGATTCCTGTCCCAGAGTCTTCCCATACTCTGGAATAAACTACCTATCTATATCAAACAAAGCTCCTCATTAGCACTCTTCAAGAAAAATCTTGATGATTGGATGGGAAATAGGAAATTCACCCCGGGGATCACTTCTGTGGCTCTGCTCGACAGTGGCACAGGAAAATAATTTTCTTGGGTGGCAAAAGCCAGGGTACCTTTTTGGCTGGGCTTTTATAGGCCCCAGGGCTAATAGCCTAGTACCTACCTATGAAGGATAGAGTACAGGCTGGATGGAGTGGGTGGAGAAGACTGTTAGGAGTGATTTGTGATGGACGAGTACCAGTAAGAGTGAAAGGGAAGGTTTAGAAGAGGGTAATGAGACCAGCTATGTTATATGGTTTGGAGACAGTGGCACTGACAAAAAGGCAGAAGTCTGAGCTGGATGTGGCCAAGTTAAAGATGTTAAGATTTGCACTGGGTGTGACGATGGTGGACAGGATTATGACTAAGTATATTAGAGGGTCAGCCCAGGTAGGAAGGTTTAGAGACAAAGCCAGAGAGGCAAGATTACATTGGTTTGGACATGTGCTGAGGAGAGATGCAGTATATGGATGTGGTGAGAGAGGGCATGCAGGTGGTTGGTGTGACAGAGCAAGATGCAGAGGACCAGAAGAAATGGAAACTGATGATCTGCTGTGATGACCCCTAATGGGAGCAGCCGAAAGAAGAAGAATAGTTCCTCTCTGTAAAATACTGTAGTGCATGTGGGTAAGATAAGCACAGAGAAAAAACATGGTAATGTGAAACATTTGCATTAGAATCAGTGATAGCAAGCACTGGGACAATGTCCCAAGGAGAATTTGAGAGGGGACCATAAAATATGCTTAGTGAAATTGTCTCACTTTATTGACAGTGGACTTAATGGGATGATGTAAGCTATTAGATCACATTTTTGCAAGTGATACATGCAGCAAAAAAGAGTATAAAGACTATCACTTAAGTGACACAGGTGTAGCATAAGAAAATACAAGTCAAGAGATTAAAGGAGCATTGACACATGTTCATAAGTTTATAAGTAGGTACAAGACTAGCTGCCCTCATAAGCCATTTTAAGCCTAGCCAGTCTCCCTTTTTGTGCTCAAAATAACCCATCTCATTTGGTTATAGATTGACTATACCTGTCATGCTGTCAATAATTATATATATTACCCCTAAGGAGAATAGCTGTGATCATACCATAGATAATTTAATGAGGCCCATGCAAGGGATAAAGCATTTAGGTGCTGCATCTGCTCATTAGTAGAAAAGGGGGGCAGAAGTTCTTAGTGTTTCATTGTTACAGTCATTACATTTGGGTTATCTGCCTGCAGGTTAGCCCTCACTCGGCCAGAATACCAGAGTCTTGGATTCCTGCGTCAGATGCTGTCTCTTCTTCCATGACGTCAGGTCGTCGGGGGTGTAAAACATGCAGCCAACGCCATTACATCAGTCTTTCTTGCCCCGCCGTGCCAGAAGCAGTTCACAAGTGCTGGTTGTCCGACTCCTATTTTCATTTTCGACTTTCAGAACCGAAGTCTTCAAAAAAGTTAAGTACCCCGTTGGGGATCCTTTTTGTTGCTCTTAACCGATGTCAGTAAAAGTTATCAATTGTCTTACTGTGGAAAACAAATACCTCATAACGATTTTCATTCATACTGCATTCCTTGCTTAGGCCCAGACCACGACGTCCCTCGCATTCGTTTTTGTGCCTTATTCAACCCCTGAACTATTTGTCGTCTGTTTTTGCAGCAAATTATTTTGGTACTCTATAACTATCCAGAAATGGCTTCGGTAAGCCGTCCGACTATCGATATTCCAAAAAAACTTAAGGATAAAGACAGAGACAGCATAGGTCCAAAACTGCCGACGATGCTTCCGTGAAGCTAGTCGCCAATTTGCTGATACTCAGTGAGGCGCTTTCGCAGCCCCTGATACCCGCTACTTCAGTTTCGCAGGCCTCTACTGAGACCCATTCAGAGTCCAGTATGCCGCAAGATGCTTATTCGACTACGGAACCTGCGGATGTCGCTACCTTGGATGGGTCCGGAGTGGCTGTGCAGTCACCGGCTTCTGAGGGTGTATTCAGGCCTACAGACTTGCATTTTAAACAGAAGTCATCTTCTTTATCCAGGCCTAAAACTCGACCCACGCCTAGAAAACTGATGTCCAACCGACATGGTCAGGCCCATATGCCTAAAAAACAAATGCTTAGAATGGCTAAAGACGTTATTACTTTAATTAGGGGAAGCCAGCCTTCCCCCTCTGAGTCCTAGAACTGATTTTCCTTCTGATTCTTCTGATCAGGATTCTGATATTTCTGTTTCTTCTGATTACCAGGATTTGCCCTTATTTACCTATGGGGATTCTGATACAGAGGATTCCATTCCCTCTACTTCCCCTCCAGAAGAGTTTTCTTTTGGTGAAACCTTGCACACTCTTAGGGAGCATTTCCTTTGGGAAATCCAGGATTACTCTGACTCCAAAAAGAGGCTTAGGGAATTCTTACTTCTTCCTCAGCAGAGGCCTTTAGCTATCCCTCCTGTTCTGGACATTGTAGATGATGCTTTCTTGGAATCTAGCCTGTCCCCAGACACTTTACCTCCAGCTCCCAGAAAACCTGACTGGTATTACTGAGTATGTAACTCTCTCAAGTTCCTCTTCAAGAATCCTACTGTGGATCCAGAGGCCATTTCCCAAGATCCAAAGGGCATTAAGGCTATTGCTGCCAAAAATCCTACCCTTTCTGATAGAGATTCTAGAGTCTTGGACAGATGGGGTAAGAAGGTATACACTTCTGCTACTTTGGCCATTAGGGCTTTAAATTGCCAGTTTCATATGTTAATATACCAGCAGCATATTATAGGACTACTTAAACAGAAAATTGTGTTGATTCCTGACTGTGCTGAACACACAGAATTACAGGATTTAATGCATTCTGCTGAACAAGTTGGTAAACATACTTTGCAATGTGGTTTTGATTCTTTAGAAGCATCTTGCAGGGCTGCTGTCAGTGGGTCTGTACTTAGAAAGGCATGCTTGATTTAAGGAGCAAAACTTGCCAGATCATGTTAAAGCTAAATTACTGGATGCTCCCTTAAACCAAGACCGCCTGTGTGGCAACAAAGCAGAAGTAGTTCTCAAAAAGATGGAGGAAAAAGCTAAATCTATGCAAACTGTTTAAGATTGTCTGCAAGTGCAGCCTCCCAGATTTAGTAGGCATTGGCCTTCAAAGAATTGGTCCTTTCCAGTTTCTTCCAGGTCTTCTCAGTCCAAACCCAGGAACAGCAGGCCACCTAGGTTACAGTCTCAGGCTACGCACAGGTCTAAGCAGTGGGGGGGGCTCCCACTTCCAAAGCAGGAAGTAGTAAGACACCCCAATGACTTAACCTTAACCCTTCCAAGCCCTGCTCAACTGTCTGCTCCCTTAGGAGGGAAGCTCGCCCTGCATGCAAAAAACTGGGAACTCATTACCCAGGACAAATGGGTTTTAAATATAGTTTTCCAAGGATACAGATTCCACTTCCACACCCTACCCAACCACAAATGGCTGGCTCGATCTACCCCCAAATCAGTGGGCAGAGGCTCAACAGCAGGTTCTCTCTCTTTTAAGTATCAGGGCTATTCAACCTGTCCCAGCAGAAGAAAGGGGACAAAGTTTTTATTCAAGACTTTTCCTGGTACCCAGAAAAGACAGCTCCTGGCATCCTATCCTGGACCTCTCTATTCTAAACACCTTTTTGGTAGTCCCAAAATTCAAAATGCTAACACTTCAACAGCTGCTTCCTATGCTAGGCAAAGATGCCTGGTTGGCAACCTTAGACTTAAAGGAAGCTTACCTACACATTCCAATAAGGGAATCGTGCAGGAAATACCTACTCTTCAGGGCAGGCTGTATGAACTATCCGTTCTCTGCACTTCCCTTTGGCTTATCTACTGTGCCCAGGGTATTCACAAAGTGTCTAGCTCCAGCCATTGCATTTTGCAGGCAGAGAAATATTCAAATATACCCATACCGGGACGATTGTCTGATTCAGGCAGAAAGCCAGGACTTGCTATTAAAACATCTCATTCATAAAGAAGCTTCTATCCTCACTGGGGTACACCATGAATGAATAGAAATCTCACCTAGTATCCTGCCAACAGATTGTATTCCTGGGAGCAAGCTTGTACACAGCTTCCCAGATGGCTTTCCTTACTCCAGAGAAACAAGTTTATTTGACAACCTACTTCAACTACTGGCCACAAAGGCCCAGCTATCTACAAGGAAAATTTCTGTAAGCTCTGGGGTTCATGGCCTCTTGCATTCTTCTAATTCCATATGCAAGACTGCATATGAGGAAACAACAATGGTATCTAAAAAGCCTATGGTGCCAACATTCTCAGGACCTGTAATCAATGATTCCTATAATTCCTTGTATAAAGACAGAGTTCCTTTGGTGGGCAGAGGCCTGCTACCACAACAAGGGGCTCCCTTTCACTCTACCCCCTGCCGTCCAAACCCTAGCAACAGACGCATCAGACTGTACATGGGTGGCTCACTTGGCAGGGCGGTGCATTCATGGCAAATGGAACCAGAGTCAGATTCACTTCCGTATCGACCAAAAGGAAATGTTAACTGTACAGAATTCCCTGACAGCCTTCAAAGACCACATCCTTCCAGGGCAATTATTGGTAAATACAGACAACACCACAGTTGTGTGGTACATAAACAAGCAGAGGGGAACCCACTCGTACCCTCTCTGCAGACTAGCCATGGCTCTGTGGAACACAACCTTGAGCTACCAAGTGCACCTACAAGCTCAATTCCTGCCAGGCAAGCTAAATTCACTGGCAGACGACCTAAGCATTAATCTCATGGATCCACACGAATGGAAACTGGAACCAAAAATATTGAACCTCTTGAGGAACAAATGGGGGGAGTCCAGAGATGGACTTGTTTGCCTCCCCTCAGAATTGCCAGTTGGACAAATTCTGCACAAGGACTCCCCACAGTCGAGCTTGGAAAGTGGATGCCCTGTCCTTTACCTGGGAAAGCCTCTTGGTTTATGCCTTTCCCGCACTGCCTCTCCTCTCGAAGATGTTCTTCATGTTGCACTGTTGCAGTCATTACATTTGGGTAATCTGCTTGCAGGTTGCCCTCTGTCGGCCTGAATTCCAAAGTCTTGGGTCCTGCGTCGGTTGCTGTCTCCTCTTCCATGATGTCAGGTCGTCAGGGTTTAAAACATGCAGCCAACGCCATTTTCTTTAGTCTTTCTTGGTGCCCGAAGCAGAAGCATTTTGCAAGTGCCGGTTGGCCGACTACTGAAATATTTGAGTTTGAGTTTCAGAACCGAAGTCTTCACTAAAGCTAAGTACCCCGTTGGGGAAACTTTTTTCTTGCTTTTTACCGATGTCAGAAAAAGTTAATAATTGTATTACTTGTGGGAAGCAAATACCTCATAAGGATTTCCATTTATACTGTAATCCTTGCCTAGGCCCTGATCACAAAGTGCCTGGCTGTCGGTTCTGTGCAAGATTTAACCAACGCACTATTAAGCATCTATATATTTTTGCATCAGAATATTTTGGAAACCGATTTAACTACCCAGAAATGTCGTTGGATAGTAATCCGACTACCGGAGTACATAAAAAAACGCAAAGAAAAGGACAGAGAGAGGCAGTAGAGATCCAAAACCGACGACAAAGCTTCTCCTAAGCCCGTCGCCGGTACTCAGTGAGGCGCTTTCGCAGCCCCTGATACCCGCTACCTTTGAGTCCCAGGCCTCTACCAACACCCATGTGGAGTCCGGCATGCCGCCAAGATACTCAGGGTATTGGACCGATGGATGTATCTCTCTTGGATGGGTCCAGAGCCGCTGAGCAGGCACCAGCTTGAGGTTGTATTCGGACCTCAACATTTGTATATTAAACCAATGAAAGCTGCAAAACGAAAGACTACAGCGACTTCAAAATCTAAACAAAGGACACTTGAGCCACGTGCACAGGCCTCTATGCCTAAAAAACAGATCAAAATGGCTGAAGACCTTATTACCTTGATCAGGGGTATCCGTCCCCCTCCTGATAAGAGGCCTAGGCAAGACACTGATTATGAATCTTCAGATCAGGTTTCTATTTCTTCTGATCAGGAATTATCTATGCCTCCCTATGAGGATTCTGATGCTGAGGAGTCCATTCCATCTGCATCTCCTCCTGAGGATTATTCATTTGGAGAAACCTTGCATACTTTGAGGGAGCATTTTCACTAGGAGAGTCAAGACTTCTCAGAATCAAAAAAGAGGCTCAGGGATTTCCTTCTCCCTCAGCATAGGCCTTTAGCCATTCCCCCTGTTTTGGACATTGTGGATGATGTGTTTTCGGAGTCAAGCTTGTCCCCTGACTCCTTACCTCCAGCTCCCAGTAAGCCTGACCGATATTACAGGGTCCCTTACTCACATAACTTTTTATTTAGAAACCCTGCTGCTGATCCTGAAACTATTTCACAGGGTCCAAAGGGAGTTAAGGCCTCAACAGCAAAAAATCCTATCCCCTCTGACAGAGATTCAAGGACACTGAACAGATGGGGAAAAAAGGTTTTATACATCTGCAACCTTGGCAATCAGGGCCTTAAACTGTCAATTTCATATGCTTAAGTACCAACAACATGTTATGGGATTGCCGAAACAGAAAATTATGTTGATTTCGGAATGTGCAGAAAATAAAGAATTGCAGGAATTATTGCACGCAGCTGAACAAGTTGGAAAGCATACTTTGCAATGTGGTTTTGATTCCTTAGAGGCCTCTTGCAGGGCCGCAGTTACTGGATCGGTGATTTAGGAGGCATGCCTGGTTAAAGGAACAAAATTTGCCTGATCTTGTTAAAGCTAAATTGCTAGATGCACCTTTACAGCATGATTCTCTGTTTGGTATTAAGACAGAAGAGGTTTTAAAGAAAATGGAAGACAAAGCTAAGTGTATGCAAACTGTTAAAGACTTCTTACAAGTGCAGCCACCAAGATTCAGTAGACACTGGCCTACAAAAAGTTGGTCCTTTCCTGTGTCAGACAGAGCTCAAAGGGGCAAATCCAGACGCCCTAAGGGTTCCAGATACCAGGCACAAGATTCATACAGGTCAAAGCAATGGGGCGCTTCCACCTCCAAATCTGGAGGAGATAAAGCGCAAACCTACAGAAAGCAATCCCAATGACTTCCCTCTGCCTGCACCAAGCACTTATCTTTTGGCAGCACCCATAGGGGGGAAATTAGCACTTTTTGTTCAAAATTGGCAGTTAATAACCCAGGACAAGTGGGTGCTAAACATCGTATCACAGGGATACAGATTCCATTTCCACACACTGCCAGTAGCAAATGGTTGGCCAGCTCTGCCAAAAAATCAATGGGCAGAGGCACAGAAACAGGTTACATCCCTCATGGATATGGGGGCCATTCAGACAGTACCAGAACAGGAAAAGGGACAAGGTTTTTACTCAAGACTGTTCTTGGTACTCAGAAAGGACAAGGCCTGGCAACCAATACTGGATTTATCAATTTTGAACACATTCCTGGACATTCCAAAATTCAAAATGCTGACTTTGCAGCAGCTTCTGCCCATGCTTGGCAAGAATGCTTGGCTGGTGACTTTAGACCTAAAAGAGGCATACCTCCATGTCCCAGTAAGACAGTTGTGCAGAAGATGCCTCAGATTCAAGGCTGGCTTAATGCATTACCAATTCTCTGCACTGCCCTTTGGGTTATCTACTGTGCCCAGGGTCTTTACAAAGTGCCAGGCACCAGTAATTGCATTTTGCAGACAAAAAAGTATACAAATATATCCTTACTTGGACAACTGTCTCATTCAATCAGAGAACAAGGACACTCCTCTTTGACACCTGGCATTTGTGAAAAGGCTTCTAACATGCCTAGGGTACACAATAAACGAAAATAAATCACAACTGGTACCCTCTCAAAAGATAACATTCCTGGGTGCAAGCTTGAATACAACTGCCCAGATGGCTTACCTCATGCCAGACAAGCAAAGGCAACTGACTACTTTCTTCAAACTGATTGCAACAAAAACCCAGTCTTCCGCAAGACAAATTCTGCAGGCTCTGGGCTTCATGGCATCCTGCATCCTACTGATTCCATATGCAAGACTGCATATGAGGAAGCTTCAATGGTACCTAAAAAGTTTATGGGGTCAACATTCTCACAGTCTGGAAACAATGATTCCTCTCATTCCCTGCCTTGCAACAGGAGTTTCTATGGTGAGCAAAGGCATGTCACCAAAACATGGGATGGCATTTAACTCTACCCCCCTGCCAGCCAAACCATAACAGACGCATCAGATTATGCGTGGAGGGCCCACATGGCAGGAAGATGCATTCAGGGCATATGGTCACCAAAACAAATGCATCTACATATCCACCAGAAAGAGATGCTAGCTGTTCAAAATGCCCTAACAGCCTTCAAGGACTCACTTCATCCAGGACAACTACTGATAAAGATGGACAACACCACAGTCATGTGGTATATAAACAAGGGGGCACACACTCATACCCCATATGCAGATTAGCCATGGCACTGTGGGACACAGCTTTGTCCTACCAAATACATCTTCAAGCTCAATTCCTGTCAGGAAAACAAAACACTCTGGCAGACGATTTAAGCAGAAACCTTATGGATCCTCACAAGTGGAAACTAAATCCACAAGTCTTCAGCATGATAACAGAGAAATGGGGGAGCCCAGACATAATTTGCCTCTCCTCAAAATTATCAATTGAAAAAAGTCTGCACAAGGACTCATCACAGACAAGCATGGAAAGTGGACGCCCTATCCTTCAGTTGGAAAAATCAGTTTACACCTTTCTGCCTCTGCCTGTTCTCCCCAAGGTCCTCCTAAAAGTCAGACAAGAGAAACCAAAGATGATACTAATTGCCCCGGACTGGCCCCACCAATACTGGTACCCAATCGTAAGGAACTTGTCTCAATACCCAGCTTGGACCTTGCCTCAAAGACCACAACTACTGTCCCAGCAAAACAATCAGATCCTGCACAATCAACTACAGGCTCTGAACCTGGCAGCATGGCTGATCATGTAGTCATACAAACCACTCCTCTCAGTAAAGCTGTGATGGATGTCATTTTGGAATCCAGAAGGCCTAGTACTAGAAAATGTTATGCTGACAAATGGAAGAGATTATGTGCTTGGAATCGAGCACAAGGAACTGATACAGCAGAACCAAATATTCCTCAGATTTTGCAATACTTAACTGAGATGCTTGACAAAGGCCTATCTTTCTCATCAATTAAAATTCATGCCTCTGCCATTTCAGCTGATTACAATACAGAGCCACCAATTTTTTCTCATCCTTTACTAAAGCAGTATCTTAGAGGAGCCAAAAATTTAAGGTCTCCTAAAAGAGCACCACTGCCTGCATGGGACCTCAATTATGTGTTCGAAAAGCTCACCCTGCCTGCATTTGAACCAGCTGCTACCGCTGATATAAAGTTCTTATCGTGGAAAACAACTCTGCTACTAGCAATTACTTCAGCAAGAAGAGTTTCAGAGCTACAGGCCCTCATGGCTGTAGAGCCTTTTATTATATTTCACTCAGACAGGGTATCTCTTGAGGACAAATCCTACTTTTATGCCTAAGGTGGTTTCCAGTGTGGCTCTTAACCAAACGATTCATCTTCCAACCTTTTATCCAAATCCGCAGAACAAGGGGGAGAGAATTCTGCATTCCTTGGATGTACACAGACAGCTAAGATTCTACTTAAGCAGGACTAAAGCGCTAAGAAAAACTGAGCAATTACTAGTGACATATGCTGCAGGATCAGAAAGCAAGGCTATATCAAAGCAGACAATTTCAAAGTGGATAAGCCACGGCATCCGTTTCTGCTACTTAAACCATGCCAAACCTGCGCCCAAGGGCATTAAGTCTCATTCCACCAGAGCTGCAGCAACATCAGCGGCCTTTCTAAGGGGAGTACCAACCAAAGACATTCTAGAGGCTGCTACTTGGAGTTCTGTTCACACCTTTACAAAGCCTCTACTCATTTGCCTCTCTACTCTAAATCCAGGGCAGGCTTTGCCACTGCAGTTCTGCAGGGCCTTATAGCCGCTCCTAATGCTGTTTAGCTCCAGCCTCCCAAACATAGCTTTGGGATTTTACCCAAATGTAATGACTGCAGCAGTGAAACACGAAGAACATAGTACAGTTGTGTACACTTACCATAAATGTAGATATTCGAGTGTATTCACTGTTGCAGTCCAGGTTACCCTCCCGCCATCCCCCTGTCATTCTGGAGTTCATCTTTCCTTCTCTATCTTCTACAACCTATGTGGTGTATTTGCTTGTAGATGAAGGTAAAGTTTATATTGATGCATGTATATATGTGTGTGTGTGTGTGTGTGTGTGTGTGTGTGTATGTGTGTGTATGTGTGTGTATATATATATATATATATCTTTTTTTTTTTTTTCTTTCTTTTTGCTACCTTTTTGGGGGCACCTGACATTGGGGCCAAGAAAAACTAAAGAAAATGGCGTCGGCTGCATGTTTTAAACCCCTGATGACCTGACATCATGGAAGAGGAGACGGCAACCGACGCAGGACCCAAGACTTTGGAATTCAGGCTGACTGAGGGCAACCTGCCAGCAGAGTACCCCAATATAATGACTGCAACAGTGAATACACTTGAACATCTACATTTATGGTAAGTGTACACAACTGTACTGTTCTGCTAAAGATCAAACAGGACAAGTCAATGACAGTACTGATTGCACCAGACTGGCCATGCCAGCTTTGTATCCCCTCTTGCGCAGTATGATACTGCTGGAGCCATGGCACCTACCTCAGACACCTTCCCTGCTGACGCAGGCGAGCCAGATTCTGCACCCTCTGCTTCAAACCCTGAACCTTGCAGCCTGGCTAATTCCTTGAGCTCTCCAATAGCATCCTTCAGTAAACAGGTGCTAGATGTCATTCTGGAAGCAAGGAGGCCTAGTTCTAGAAGATCTTGTGCTAAAAAGTGGAAAAGGTACTGTTCCTGGAGCCAGACTCGGGATGGGCACAGCGGTGCCCAGCTTACCTCGTTCAGTACTTAACAAAAATGTCCACAAGGGCATATCCTTCTCGTCAATTAAAATTCATGCCTCTGCCATTTCAGCACATTATAATACTGAACCACCCCTCTTCTATCACCCCCTGCTAAAGCAATTCCTCAGAGGGGCCAAACATTTAAGACCCCCCCCCCCAGGTGAGCCCCTACTCCAGCCTGGGACCTTAACTTTATATTGGAAAAGCTCACTCTTCCTCCATTTGAACCAGCTGCAACTGCAGAGTTGAAATTCCTTTCTTGGAAAAACAGCCTTCCTTCTAGCCATCACTTCAGCAAGAAGAGTGTCTGAATTACAGACCCTCATGGCAGTGGAGCTCTTCATTATCTTCCATGCAGACAGGGTTTCCTTCAGGACCAATCCTTCCTTTATGCCCAAGGTGGTGTCTAGTGTGACCCTAAATCAGTCCATTCATTTGCCTACCTTTTTCCCGAATCCACAAAACAAAGGAGAACGAATACTGCACTCTTTGGACATGCACAGACAACTTATATTTTATTTGGACAGGACTAAGCCTGTCAGAAAATCTGAACAGCTGCTAGTTGGCTTTGCCACAGGGGCAGAAGGGAAGGCCATTTCAAAGCAAACCATTTCTAAATGGATAGCCCATTGCATTTATTTTTGCTTTAAGCACCATGGAAAACCCACCCCACAGGGGATAAGATCACATTCCACCAGGGCTGCATCTACCTCTACAGCCTTCCTCAGAGGAGTCCCTACCAGGGACATCCTAGAAGCTGCTACCTGGAGCTATGTACATACCTTCACCAAGCATAGCACATGCCTATTTTTTTAAATCCAGAGCTGGTTTTGCCATTGCAGTTTTGCAGGTTTTAATAGCTTGTTCTAATGCTCTCTAACTTCCTCCTCCCTTCCTTAGCTTTGGGAATCAACCCAAATGGTAATGACTGCAACAGTGAAACACAAAGAACATAGTACAGTTGTGTACATTTACCATAAGTGTAGATGTTGGAGCGTATTCACTGTTGCAGTCCTGCGTACCATCCTTCCATCTCCCTGACTTCTCTTGGCTCAACCTTTCCTTCTTGTTTGGTGTATTTAAGCTTTCTGTTGTATTTGCTTTTTGATGGAAGTGTAACATAACATATAATTGCTTCCCATTGTGGGGGCCCCTGACATCTGGGGCAAGAAAAACTGATGTAATGGCGTCAGCTGCATGTTTCATACTCCTGATGCCCTGACGTCATGGAAGAAGAGACAGCATCGGATGCAGGAATCCAAGACTCCTTTATTCAGGCCGGCTGAGGGCTACCTGTTGGCAGATAACCCAGATGTAATGACTGTAACAGTGAATACACTCTAGCATCTACATTTATGGTAAGTGTACACAGCTGTACTTTCTGAGGTACATTTTCTGTTTCCCATGCTTAGATCTAAGTTGCACTTGAATATGGACAGGGATGAACTTTGTTTTATGTGGAAGGGGAGTCTGTTCCATAGCAGTGGTGTCTTCTGTAATATATACCTGTCCCTCCAAACTATTCTGTTGATGTTGCAGAAGAGGTTTAGATCCCTAGACCAAGTACTCTCAATGCTGTTTGACTTCTTGACGTGCAGTAAATCCATCAGTAATGGGTTGGAGGATGTCTTGTATGCCAGACACAGGTCACCTGTTAGCAGTCTGTGGGATACACAGTATAATGATTGGGCTTTGAGTCAGTCCATGCAGGACATGTTTGGCCTGTGTATCCTTTTAATAAAGTATATGTATACTTTGAGGAAAAGTTGTGGAAGATTAGAAACTTTGTGGCCCATATAGGAACACATTAGAAAATGTGTAACTTTTATGAATTAAAAAAAAATTGCTTAATGAATTATCACAGAGTGAGAGTAGCTGGGTGATGTGTTCTGGGAAGTTTGTTAATGTTTTCAGAGCGACAGAGAAATGAACTAGGAAGAGAAATACATGACTGGCTTTTTGAAGAAGGATTGGGCTTGAAAACGTTACAATTAAAGGGTGCATAAGACAAAATAAGGAAGATGTGGACACATTGCTAATTGAGTTTAACAGTTTAGTGAAGTGAACAAAAAGAACATGCTTCAAAAACATTTTGAGAATTCAAAGTCTTCCAACTGAGGCAGGGGTTGTGTAGGTTACAAGAGTAGTCTCCTCTCCCTTCATCATTTAAAGAGAAATCTTTGGTGGATATTGCTGTTAGCAAGAAAATTAGTTAAATAGGCCTCAAAAAAACAACTGAATGACAAGGAAAAGAAGAAACTTATTTGTTGTGTAAAGGGGATCACCCTTGAGGCTCAGTCAGCATCGGTAGAGAGGAAGACCTCTTCAGAAGAAATGAATATGTTAGTGACTGAACTAGAATCCAGGTTTGCCCACATGTTGACTGAGCTGTAGAAAATTACTCCTAAACTTTCTGACTACAATAACAAATTGGATAAAAAGATGAAAAATGTTGACGCTGCTTTATCAGCTCACTCAGACTAATTGACTGAACTTGGTGAAAGCTGTAAGAGCATAACTAATAGAATGGTCTTTCCTAAAACCCTCCTGGGTATTATCATTGCTAAAGTAGTATATCTAGAGGACAGGGAAAAGAGGGGAAAAAAAACTAATTCCGGTTAATGAGCTACGTGAAAAAGAATGTGATCAGGTTTCTTTTGTGTAAGATGGGATTGCAGAATGGGCACAGGTCCCTGTCGCTGAACTATAGTTTGACACAGTACACAGAGTCTTCTTCCACAAAGCTTGAGAGCTCAGATGTCCTGTTCGGTGATAGTGCACTTTAATACTTACGTGCACTTTAATACTTACTAAAGGAGAAGATCCTTTCCAGTTTATGGACGTCAGGGAAGCTGCTCGAGATAATGGCAACAGGGGTTGTTGTGATAGTGGTCTTTCTGAGAAAACGAGAGACAAGCTGGTGAAGTTTCATTCGGTTTTAAGGATCTGCTTAGTAAAACATGTCGAAGTTGTTTTTTGTGCCTGGCCAACTGAGTGCTAATCTCCCAGGTTGTCACTTTTCACTCTCTAGAAAATGCGGAATTAAGGCTTGTTGGATAAATGGAAAGTTTGACTGAATTATGACAGTCATCCAGATAGGGTGGGTACAACACTCAGCAGGGAATGAGGAAGTGAAGATTCCAGAGCTCTTCCCTTTAATTCAAAAGAGGATTCCTTAAAGACCAAAGAATACACTTGAGGATAATTGGACAAGTTTTGAGACTCTCTAAATTTGGACTGTAATGCAGACCTGTTGATAGGGTGTTTTCCTGCAGATTACCATAGTTAACATAACAAAAGGTTGGGAAAAAAGGGTCTATATCATATGAGCGAAAGCTGAAAACAGCGAACGCTCTTATATCAAACTTAAAAAAAAGAAGCCACAAAATGTTGAATGCACGGAACAGCAATCTTTTTTTTTTTTCCCCCAGGGAAAAAAAATCGCTGCTCAAAAAAATAAATGTACAGACCCCCCCCCCCCAACTTAAATATACCAACTCCAAGATTGCACCACAGTGGAGGAAATGGCAAAGTCCCGAAAATGGCCCAGCGACCCCCCCCCCCCGGGAAAAAAAAATCGCTGTTCTGGCCGTTTTACATTATGTGGTTTCATTTTTTTAGGTTCAATATAAGAGCGTTAGCTTTTGCTCTTATGATATAGACCCGGAAAAAAAATAGAAGAAGCTTTAACTAGCTATTCAGATGAGCTGGTAAAACTGAAAAAATCATAAGCTGAAATGAAGAAAAGGCTGAGTGAGCATGAGGCTTTTCAGGAAGAGTTGTTTTAAAAAGAGTAGAGCTAGAAGACAGAACATGTAGTAAAACTGAGATTTCCTAGTATAGCAGAGAAGCTCAAAGAAAGAGACTGCATTCATTTTATAAAAGCAGAAGTATGCAACTGGATTGGGGTCCCACAGTAGGGTTTAATAGGAAAGGCATACTGTGTGTGTATGCTTCAAACCTGGTCATGAGAAAGCAACCAAGACCTGAATTAATAAAGATGAAGTCCTGTAGAAGGAGGAGTTGTTGACAAAATTGTGGACACACAGAAAAGCATTCAAAATTAGACGCTGGCAAACTTGCAGAAAATGATTATTCACTGTACATCAGGCAGAAGTGATGCACATTTCTTTTGCATGATGTTTTGAACGAACCATCCGGAACAAATGATACATCAAGTGATAAGTTTAATGACACCGCAGGTAACACTTGATAAATAAGACCCTTAGAAGGAAAAGTGTTTACAACCCCACCCTACACAATCCACTCCAGACTTTCCAAAAAAATATGTGAGCGTGACCTGCGAGGCTTGGTCCAAAAAACAGCATTAAATGATTTAACCTCACTCCAATTGAACTGACAGCACTTCGTGAGCTAGAAAGCGATAAAAGTCTATGCATAATGAGGGTGGATAAGGGGGCGGGGATAGTCCTCCTGGAACAGGCTGGTTACATCAGCAAGCTTTAGGCAAGCCTTGTCAACAATGAGTACTACAGTGTTGTGGACCTCAAAACGGTCTCACATAACTTTGCTGGCATTGACAAGCTGCATAAGTCATTGAAAAGGGAGAATTTCATTACTTTTGATGAGTATCAATACATGTACATGCCTAATCGTAGTCTAGGGAAGTTTTTCGGTATTCCAGAAATGCATAAAGATACCACCGATCCTCCATTCAAGCACACTGTGTCTAATAAAAGGATTAAAACAGAAAAAAATTCTGAGATGTTCTTCATCTCACATTGCTGCAGTCCTAACACTTGGGTAGTCCGCTGTCCACGGTCGGCCCGAATATCAAAGTATAAGGCTGACGTCGGTCAGGGCGCATTTAACTGACGTCAGGACGTCAGGGTACAAATGCGCATGACCGGCGTCATATCCTCAGTCTTTTTTGCCGCATGGTCCGATGCAGAAGCAGCATTGCAAGTGCCGGTTGGCGTTCTGAGATTTTTCTATTTAGAAGTTTCAGACCGAGTTCAAAGTTGGCTAAGTACCCCGTTGGGGAATATTTATTTTTTCTTGCCTCAGTCATTTACCGGATGTCAGAAAAAGTTAATAATTGCGTTTCTTGTGGGAAACAGATACCGCATAGAGATTATCATACTTTGTGTATTCCTTGCTTAGGGCCTGAGCACGACGTTGTTGGCTGTCGCTCTTGTGCTAGATTTAATAAATGCACTATAAAGAGAAGGTTGGATTGTGCAAGGTTAGTCTTTGGGAAGCGGTGCAATTATAAAATGCCGCCGGATGCTCAGCGCCGCTTCCTCAAGAAGCGCAAGGACAAGACAGTTAAGCCTAGGCTAGAAGAACCGCCTGTGCGGACGCGGTTCTTTAGAGGTGTCGGTGGAGCCGGTGGCTCCACCGGAGATTTCTTTATGTTCACAGAGTGAAACTTTATTATTGCAAGATGTGGCCTCTCAGGAGGCAAGTCAGGCTGAGGGGCTTCTCAGGTTACTATACTCCCTCCCTTCCTAAGGTGGTTGGGCCCTCTCCTTCTGTTACTAAGGCTTCTCCCAGGGGCAGGCCAGGTTTAGCTTCAGTTGGTGTTACCTAGCTCTTCAGGTACTATGCCCAAGAAGCATATGCTTAAAATGGCAGAAGATTTGATTACTTTGATTAGGGTTCTATGCCCCTCCTGCTAAGAGACCTAGGGTGGAGCCTGAGCTGGGGGTTTTGAGCAAGCTTCAGATGTTTAAGAGTCTTGACTGAAGACTTGCAGGAGTACTCTCCTTATTCTGATTCTGATGTGGATGATTCTACTCCTTCTGCTACTCCTCCTGAGGATTTTTCTTTTCTGAAACTCTTCATTCCATGAGGGAGCATTTTAAGTGGGAAGGTCAGGACTTCTCTGATTCCAGGAAAAGGCTTAGGAATTTCTGTTTTACCCCAGCATAGGCCTTTGGCTATACCTCCTGTTTTGGATGTAGTGGAAGATGTTTTACAGAGGCTTCTCTTAATCCTGATTCTTTGCCTCCTGCTCCTGTTAAACCGGATAGGTATTACAGGGTGCCTGACGCTCACAAGTATCTTTTAAAAGTCCTAGGGCAGACCCGGAAACTGTTAGCCAGGGGCCTAAGGGTGTTAAGGCTTCTGTTGTTAAGAATCCGGTTCCTACAGATAAGGAGGCTAGGGCCTTGGATAGATGGGGAAAGAACGTTTATACTTCTTCCACTCTTGCTATAAGGGCTCTGAATTGCCAGTTTCACATGTTGAAATACCAAAACTATCTCCTTTCGCAATTGAAGTCTAAGGTTGATGCTCTGGCAGTTGGTATTGATTGTAAAGAGTTGCAAGATTTAGTCCATGTTTCTGAACAGGTGGGTAAGCATTCTTTGCAATGTGGTTTTGATGCTGTACAGGCCTCGTCTAGGGTGGCTGCCACTGGGACTGTTCTTCGCAGGCACGCCTGGCTGAGGGATCAGAATTTGTCTGAACATGTTAAAACAAGGATTTTAGATGCTCCTTTACAATCTGACGTGTTGTTTGGGCCTCCTGTTGAGACAGTCTTAAAGAAAATGGAAGACAAGGCAAGTCCAGCCTCCAAAGTTTAGTAGAAATTGGCCTACTAAGGGGTGGACGTATCCTTCTTATGATTCCCAGTCTAGGGGTAGATCTAGACGTGGTAAGGGCAGAGCTCAGGGCTCTTTCCGGCCTAGAACAGGGAGTTCTCCTGCACAGGCTTCGGGTGAGGGCAGGGGTCAGTCCTTTCGTAAACAGACCCAATGACCTACCTTTTCGGCTGCCAGAGCCTGCTCGTCTGGCAGCTCCTTTGGGAGGAAGGTTGGCACTCTTCAAAGAAAATTGGAGTTTAATTACCCAGGACAGATGGGTATTGGATATCATACACCACGGCTACAGGTTTTATTTCCATACCTTGCCTCCTTTCAAAGGCATGCCAGACGTTCCTCCTCAACAAAGAATAGAGGCTCACAGACAGGTTTCTCTGTTGCTCCAACTAGGGGCCATACAGCCGGTCCCTCTGCCAGAAGTGGGCCTAGAATTTTATTCTCGCCTGTTCCTAGTACCAAAGAAGGGGAACACGTGGAGACCTATTTTGGATTTATCTATCCTCAACACTTATCTGGACATTCCCACGTTCAAAATGTTGACGTTGCAGCAGCTTTTACCTCTGCTGGGCAAAGATCATTGGATGGTAACTTTGGATCTCAAGGAGGCTTACCTTCATGTTCCTATCAGACTCAGTTGCAGAAAGTATCTGCGTCGAGCTGGGACTTCTCACTATCAGTTCTCTGCATTGCCCTTTGGCTTATCTACTGCGCCCAGAGTGTTCACGAAAGTTCTGGCTCCAGTGATAGCTTTCTTCAGACTAAAAGGAATACAGATCTATCCTTATTTGGACGACTGCCTGATTCTGGCTCAAGGAAAGGAAGAGCTTCTTCGTCATTTGGAGTATGTGATAGCAGTGCTAAGATGCCTAGGGTATTCTGTGAACGAAATAAAGTCCAGTCTAGTACCCTCTCAAGACATGTGCTTTCTGGGTGTGAGACTGAATACAGCAGCCCAGATGGCCTTTTAACCCCGGACAAACAAAAGAGTCTATCCCTTTACTTCCATCAACTATCTCATCAGTCCGGGCTGACTGCAAGGACAGTCCTTCAAGCCTTAGGGTTCATGGCATCTTGTATTCTGGTGCTTCCCAATGCCAAACTGCATATGAGGAAGCTACAATGGTATCTCAAAATGTATGGACACAGCACTGCCAGGATCTGGACACTGTCATTCCAATAATACCTTGCATTCAGAAGGAATTTTTGTGGTGGGCTCAGGAATGTCACCTAAACAAGGGACTCTCTGTGACCCGGCCAGAGGCAAGTCAGATTTTAACGACAGATGCCTCAGACAAAGCTTGGGGAGCTCATCTGAATGGAAAATGGATACAAAACAAGTGGCCTGTCAGACTACAACATCTACATATCAACATGAAGGAGATGTTAGCAGTCCAGTTTGCATTAATAGCTTTCAAGGAATTCCTTCTTCCAGGACAGGTGTTGATTCTAACAGACAACACAACTGTCATGTGGTACATCAACAAGCAAGGGGGAACGATTCTTATCCTCTATGCAGGCAAACAATGATTTTGTGGGAGACTGCTCTCAGTTTACAGCTCAATCTTCAGGCAAGGTTTCTGCCAGGAGCACAGAACTCCTTAGCAGATGTGTTGAGCAGACAATTATGGATCCCCACGAGTGGAAATTGGATCCTCATGTATTTCAGAAATTGACAGTGTCATGGGGAACTCCAGACATAGATCTGTTCGCTTCTCCACTAAACCATCAGCTGCCAAAGTTTTGCACAAAAAGGTTTCATCCCACAGCTTGGAAAGTGGATGCTCTTTCTTTCAATTGGAGCAATCTTCATGTGTATGCCTTTCCACCTCTGCCTCTCCTCCCAAAGGTACTTCTGAAGGCCAGACAGGACAAGCCAAGGATGATTTTAATAGCTCCAGATTGGCCTCGACAGCACTGGTACCCATTACTGAGAAGTCTAGTACGGAAGCCTCCATGGCCTTTGCCTTCGATTCCACACCTGTTGTCACAGGAAGACAGCCATTTGCTCAATGTCAAACTTCACTCTCTTCACCTCACAGCCTGGCATATTCTGTTTTGAACCATAAAAGGTCTCAACTTCCACAACAAGTTTTGAATGTGATTTTGGAAGCTAGAATGCCTAGTACAAGGAAAGTGTACGCAGATAAATGGAAGAGATTTTTATTTTGGAGTGCAGCAAAGGATTTTGATGTTTCTGGGCCTAATTTAAGTGTGGCTCTTCAATATCTTACTGAGTTACTGGACAAAGGTTTGTCCTTCTCTTCTATTAAAGTTCATGCTGCAGCAATTTCAGCTCACTATGATTGCGACCCGCCATTGTTTTCTCATCCTTTGTTCAAGCAATTTCTCAGAGGGGCAAAGAATATCAGACCCCCACGAAGAGCTCCTACTCCTGCTTGGGATCTCAATTTTGTGTTGGAGAAACTCACTCTACAACCTTTTGAGCCTGCAGCTACTGCTGAGTTGAAATATTTATCATGGAAGACTGCTTTTATTGGCCATTACCTCTGCAAGAAGGGTTTCTGAATTGCAGGCCCTTATGGCAGTTGAGCCTTTCTTGATTTTCCATAAGGATAGGGTATCATTACGTACTAATCCTTCCTTTATGCCTAAGGTGGTTTCTAGTGTGGCTTTAAACCAGACTATTCATTTGCCTACTTTTTATGCAAATCCCCAAAATAAAGGGGAAAAGATTTTGCACACTTTGGATGTACACAGGCAGTTGCGTTATTATTTGGACAGAACTACAGGGTTCAGGCAGTCTCAGCAGTTGTTTGTTTCTTTTGCTTTGAGTTCTCAGGGCAAGCCTGTGTCAAAACAAACTATTTCTAAGTGGATTGGGTTTTGCATTGCTTTCTGTTATTCCCATCATGGCAAGGAGGTTCCAGCTGGGATTAGGCCTCATTCCACTAGGGCTACTGCCACTTCCACAGCTTTTTGAGGGAGTGGCAACCAAGGATATTTTAGAGGCAGCTACTTGGAGTTCTGTGCATACCTTCTCTAGGCATTATCACCTGCCACTTTACTCTAAGTCCAGGGCTGGTTTTGCAGGGCATTTTGGCAGCTCCTGCTTCCTTATAGTTAGCCATCCTCCCTTATCTCTGCTTTGGGATTCTACCCAAGTGTTAGGACTGCAGCAATGTGAGATGAAGAACATAGTACAGTTTTGTACCTACCATAAATGTAGATGTTCGAAGATCCACATTGCTGCAGTCCAATTTGCCTCCCTCCTTCCCTCTGTACTTGGAGGTGGTTGTGTGGGTTGGGTTGTACATATTGTGTGTATTATATCTATTGTACATATAGTTAGTGCAAGGGTGGTTGGTTATTTGTTTGCTGTCTTTTGGTTTTGACCTTTCTTTTTAAGGTCTTCTGACATCTGGGGCAAGAAAAGACTGAGGATATGATGCCGGTCATGCGCATTTGTACCCTGACATCCTGACGTCAGTTAAATGCGCCCTGACCGACGTCAGCCTTATACTTTGATATTCGGGCCGACCGTGGACAGCGGACTACCCAAGTGTTAGGACTGCAGCAATGTGGATCTTCGAACATCTACATTTATGGTAGGTACAAAACTGTACTTTCCTTGACTCACTGTTAAACCCGGTAGTCCAGGCTACCCTGTTCCTTTTCAAGAACTCCTAGGCATTCTTGAATAATCTCTTTCTAAACCAGCCTATAAATGGTGACAGAATGCTAGTGATGTTAGACATTGAATCTCTCTTTACGAACATTCCATGTACTGAAGGATTGGAATATTTAAGAAAATTTATGCTAAAACAGTTTGCATTTCCTGCACAAAAGATTGACACCATTTGTACTTTGATTTCTAAGGTGCTTTATGGGAACTTTTTCCATTTTAGTGGTGGTGTTTATCAGCAGATTAAGGGAGTGGTGATGGGCTCTAAAATGGCCCCTGCATATGCCAATCTTGTTCGTTCTTTGGAGGCAAACCAAACACACTTGTTCATCTACCTAGGTTTCAAAATACCAGACTATACAGACGTTATATTGATGATTTATTTTTTTGTGTGGCAAGGCTCACAGCAAGAACTTGACACATTTATTCACTCCCTGTTAGCAGCATTCTGTTTCTCAATTTTAAAATCTCAGGCTGTGGCTCTGTTGTACAATTCTTGGACATTGGAATCACCCTTGACACTAACATGCTACATTGAGACTCCAATATTTTCCGTAAGGAAATGTTCAGGAACAGTTGTTTGGACTTAACAGCCAGCACCCATTTTTCATGAAGAGGAATATTGCAAGAGGTCAGTTCCTTAGATATTCCCGGATTATCAGTAAAGATGACATTTTCTAGAAAGAAAGCTGCTTCCTGATTAGCTTGTTCACAGACAGAAATTACCCAAAGCCTTTACTGGATAATATTTTCACCGAAGTTTGCAAATCAAGAAGGTCAAATTCAGACCAATACTAACACATGGTTTACAGCAAATATCCAATCATCAAACATTTTTTGGACCGAACACCTCAATCACCTGATCAGAATAGTAGTAGGAACCAACCCCCCCCGTAACCTATCAAAATGGCTTGGAACACACCCTCAGCTTCCACTTTCAATTAGTTTGGACCTAAAACCAATTTGGAACATTATATGTTCTTCGTGTTTCACTGTTGCAGTCATCACATTTGGGTTATCCCTGCCAGGATAGTCCTCGGCCGGTCCGAATACCAGAGACTTAGTATTTATGCATGAGGACTGACGTCAGGTCATCAGTAGTATAAAGTAAAGCAGCCGATGCCATTACATCAGTCTTTCTTGCTGTGGAGCCTGAAGCAGAAGCAGTTCGCACGAGTGCCAGTCAGCCGCTACCTGAGTTTTCATCTACTGAATTGAAGTTGACGTCTTCTAAAGCTAAGTATTCCGTGGGGGATCCTTTTTTCTTGCACTAACCGATGTCAGAAAAAATTTAATTGTCTCGCCTGTGGGAAGCAAATACCATACCGAGGCTTCCACTCTTAGTGCGTCACTTGTTTAGGCCAGACCATGATGTCCCTCGTTGTCATGTCTGTGCTTTGTTCAACACCAGAACTATCTGTTGTCGGGCCCTTTTTGTAGCCAGATAATGTTATGTTGTCCATATCTTGCCTTTGTTCTTGCTGTTTGAGTTTGGAGACTATCCTCGGCTCCGACTCGGCTGAAATACTATAGCTCGAGAGCTTTTACTGGCTCGAGGCTAGCCCCTATCCCAGCATGCCTAGTGATAGTTACCCAGACCTTGTTTGCCACTTGCAGCATCGAGATTGTGGATACTGTCTCAGGCTAAGTGTTTTTTTCTCTTTATTATATTTTGAACAAAATTTTCTAGTTTAGCTTCTCTATTTTGTTAATGGTAGTTGTCCTTCATATTTCTGTCTATCCCTATCCCATCTGAGTGACTTGTTTTTGTGTAAATTAACCATTTTTTTCTCTCTGGCCTTTCCTCTCTTCCAAACCTTTTTAAATTAGAAGGTTCTTCTTCCTTTCCTTGCGTTTCCTTTAACTTCTAAGGAGTTGCTGTTTAACTTAGAGGCTCTCCTTAGGTGGGGAGTTTGCCATTTAACTTAGAGGCTCTCCCCCACCCCCTTCTCTGTTTTTTCTGCCTGTTCTTTAAAAAAAAAAAAAAAAAAAAAAAGATATCCTCTGTCTGTTTTTGTCTAGCTTACTTAATGCTATTAATAGTGTTATTGTATAGTCTTTTATATACTGTCCAAGGATACTGCCAAGGATTCAAAATCTTTGGGTTTCAAGAAATGTGACTCGTGCTGCCAAAAGATGTCTTTTGCAGATGGGCACACGAGTTGCGTATATTGTTTAGGACCTATTCACCTGCAGGAGTCATGCTCTGTCTGCCATGCTTTTAGTTCATGAGTCCTGCAGGAGAGAAGAAAAGCACAGATCTGAAGTAGGCAGACTTCATTTGTCTGCAACCTGTGGGTATCGGATCCGACCTCAGATCCGAGCCGGCATTTCAAAAAGCTTAGGCTCCGAGCTCCTAGCTCCTCCCTCTATCCATAATCCCCTGCCAAGCCCTAACTGACCTCAGATTTCGTTTGCCGCTTTTCAAGTTGCAACGGACTCCTCGATCTCCTGGTTACAGATAAGAGTTTTGACTAAAAATTTTTGAAAACTTTAAACTTTTATAATTTAGTTAGAGTGTATGTGTTAGGCTTTCCTCTCTCTATCTTGTTAATTTTTCTTCGGGTTTTGCTTAGTTTGTGTGTTTGTGTGTACTGTGTGTTTTAGGCCTGTTAGGGCTTAATATGTCAGAAGCCTATAAGGCAGTGTTTTCTAAATGTACCGAGTGTGGCCATAAGCTGTCCCCAGCGGATGGCCACACTCAGTGCAAGAATGCTTGGGGTTGAACACCTGTCATCTGGTTGTACCATTTGTGCAGGGTTCAACCCCCGAGCTTTAAGGGAGCGGAGGTCGAAGCTTGTTCTGGCGGGACTTCTCCCTCCAGATGCGGCTCCGGCCTCTGCCCCTACTAGCCAGCAGCCTTCAGCGGGTGCTGCGGTCTCCCCTCCTCCGCCTGGGACTCAACCTCCCTCAAAAAAGCCAGAGGAGAGGGAGACTTCAAGGGAGAAAGAGAAGAAGGAGAGACACAAGGAGAGGCACCACAAACAGAGAGCCGAGACCTCAAGTTCGGCTCCTCCATCTAAACGGGCCTCCCCTGTGTCTTCTAGATCTCCTCCTCCTCGGCTCCACTCCCCTCGGTTCTCTTCTGAGCCCGAGGAGGAGGAGGCTAGCCCTTCTGTGAGGTCCCCGAGGCGGCTCTGTAGGTCCGCTTCGGTGGCCTCATCTAGATCCACCTTTTCCATGAGCGAAGCAGACATGGACCGGATGATGAGGCGTTTCATCCAGGCCCAAATGCAAATGGGAGTGCTCTTAGCCCCCCCCCATCCGGGAGGGGCTTCGACCCCTTTTTTCGCCCCCTTGGCTCCTTCTCCGACCCACACCCTGGGTTCGGAGCTGTCGGTGCCGGGCAGAGTTGGATCCGGGGGTGGGTTGGATCCGATAGGTCGGCGCACCTCTGATCCGACCCATCCCTTGAATGCTTCGGGTCGGATCCGACCTCTCGGAGCCGAAGGCCGAGCCTAGGATCTGAGGGAGCTGGTGTGTCTTCGGCTCCGTCTAAGTCGGAGCACACCGGTCTCTCGGATCCGACGGTTTCGGCTCCGACTCCGGTCCATGCGTCGGATCCGAGTGGGGGTCGGCTCTCTGGGCTTAGAGAAGCTGGCTCCCCCTCGGCCTTTGTAGTGGAAAGGGCGCTGTTGAGGACTACCGGACTCCCGGTCCCTGCCACGGCTCCACCTCGCACTCCCTTGCAGTTGGGCCAGGCTCCCATCAGCCGGTCCCAGGGACAGCCCGCCTCAATGTCCCAAGTAGTTCCCTTGGAACATCTAGCTGCTGAAGAGGACTCCTCGGACAGTCCCCCTGAGGAAGTGCCTCGGAAGCGTAAGTGCAAAAGGAGGCACATGGACTCCCCAGAGTCCATTACCGAAGACACAGACTTGGATGAAGTGGAGGGCTCCCCAAGATCACCCCCGGAAGACATCTCCTTTGGAGACATTATGGAAATGTTAAGGATCAGGGAGGGGTGGTCTGCCCCCAAGGCCTCCTCAGACGAGTCTGTGTTCTTGGAGGCATTCAAGGTGGGCCCATCTACCTCTTGGGTGTCCCCTCCTGCCGATCCTCTGGTGGACCTTATATCCACCAGAGCATGGAAGGATCCGGACACCGTTGAGCCTATACCCAAGCGTCCTGACCGTATCCTGAGCCCCCCGGCGGACCGCACTCACTGGAGCAAGGGCCCCCCGGTAGATGCCATGATGATGGCTGCAGCCACGAAGATGGAGTTAGCACAGGAGAGTCCCTCTATGCATCCTCCGGGCAAGGAGTCCCGCTCGATGGATCGCATTGGGAAGCGAGTTTTTAGTTCAGCAACCTTCTCTTTGAGAGCACTGAACTACATGGCACATGTTATCAGGATGCAGTGGGACCTGATTAAAGAGTACGCTGCATCCCCCTCAGAGTCCATGTCGGGTGAGGACAAACAAGTGTACTCAACCTGTATGGCCACTCTTAGAGCGGTTTCCAATACGTCTATGCAGCTACTTTCTCACGCTACCGAGGGAGCCGCTAGAGCTAGCGGAGCGGGCCTAGTCATGAGGCGTCAGGCCTGGCTCCGCCACTGTGATTTCGCAGAACCTTTCAAGGCGACTTTCGCGAATGCCCCCTTTGATGGTTCTGCCTTGTTTGGCAAAACTGTTCGCGAAACGTTAGTCCAGAGCGAGAAGGACGGGAAGACGCTGTCTGCCATCGGAGTCCGCTTCTCGGCTCCCCAGAGGTCCTTCTCGAAGAACCAAAAGGGACAGAAGAAGATGTGGTTCCGGAAGTCGCAGCAGTCCCAACCTGCTCTGGATAACCAGTCCTTCCATGGCAGAGGAGGACAGGGAGGTCGCCGTCCTAGAGGCAGAGGGGCTCCTAGAAACTTTGGGTCCAGAGAACCTTTCTCTGACAGACCCACGCAACAGCCCTGAAGGGTTGCCCGGCTATCCGTCTCTGGAGGCAGTCGGGGGGCGTTTTTCGAGGCACCTGACTTCTTGGGAGTCAATCACATCAGACCGTTGGGTGCTTCGTGTGATATCCAGAGGTTATACCATTCCCCTGAGCAAAATCCCCAGATCCCGCAGCCTCCCCGATGTACCACCCGACCAAAGGGAGGCAGCAGCTGTCGAAATCGAGCAGCTGCTAGAAAAAAGAGCCATCCAGCGCGTCCCCCGAGATCAGACCGGATCAGGGTTTTACTCCAGGTTCTTCTTGGTGCCAAAGAAATCGGAGGACTTAAGACCGATCTTAGACCTTTCCCTACTGAGCCTGTCAGTAACCAAGCAAAAGTTCCGGATGGTCACCCTACAATCTATACTCCCCCTCTTGCGGGAGAACGATTGGATGTGTTCTATCGACCTCAAGGACGTGTACTACCACATTCGGATGGACAGATGGTCCAGGAGGTTCCTTCGCTTCCGGCTGGGAGCCAGCCACTACCAGTTTAGGGTCCTCCCCTTCGGTCTCACCTCTGCCCCCAGGGTGTACACCAAGGTACTAGCAGTAGTAGCGCCCCACCTGAGACTCCAGGGATTACAGGTCTTTCCGTACCTGGACGACTGGCTCCTAACGGCATCATCAAGGCATCTACTGTGCTCAGCCAGGGACTATTTCCTTCTTATAGCCCCAAGGCTGGGCATCACCATAAACTGGGAAAAATCTTTACTGCACTCCACACAACTTATAGATTTCATAGGAGGAAGGTTGGACACAAGATCAATGCGGACCTTCCTCACCCCAGACAGGCTGTCCAGCCTGAAGTGTCATATCACAGCAGTCCTGCAACCGTTTCCGATGGCGGCTTTGGTCCTGAGGGCCCTGGGATCAATGGCAGCAGCTATTCCACTTCTTCTTCATGCTCGCTTATACATGCGGGTTCTTCAGTGGACCCTACAGGTCCAGTGGTCCCCACTATACTCCTCTCTCAACAGCCCAATAGCGGTCAGCAAGGCATGCAAGGACTCCCTGTTTTGGTGGCTCCAGTCTCCGGAGCCTCTAGCAGGGAGACCCTTTTGTGCAACATTCCCCCGAGCCACGGTGACTACGGACGCTTCTCGCCTCGGGTGGGGGGGGGGCATTCTGCGGGCAAGATTGTCCAAGGCACGTGGAACACCTCAAAGACCTCGTTGCATATAAATGTCCTGGAGATGAGGGCGGTGCTCCTAGCATTGCAAGCACTTCACAGCCTTCTTTCTATGGGGACTATTGCGATCCAGACAGACAACATGTCGGTAGTCTGGTACATCAACAAGCAGGGAGGAACCAGGTCCTACCCCCTTTGTCGAGAGGCCATGAGAGTCTGGGAATGGGCAATTTCCTCCAAATGCTTTCTTGTAGCAATGCACATTCCGGAAAAATCCAACATCCTTGCGGACAAGCTCAGTCGCACCATTCTTTCCCCGCACGAGTGGTCTCTCAATCCTCTGGTAGCGAAGAAGATTTTTGCCGTCTGGGGGCAACCCTGTTGCGATCTTTTGCTTCTCACTCAAACGCCAAATGCGACAGTTTCTTCGCTCTACTTCCCCCACCTGGGGAATCCCCGAGAGATGCTCTGGTGCATGCTTGGCCTCCCGGTCTCCTTTATGCCTATCCTCCACTACCTCTGATGCAGAGGCTCTTGCAGAAAGCCAACAGTTTGGGGAGCAGAATGATTCTCATTGCCCCGTTCTGGCCTCGTCAGCCCTGGTTCCCTTATGTATGGTTTCACAAAGTGAATCCGCCCTGGATTCTGGATCCGATCCCGGATCTCATCTCCCATCCTCTAGGACTCCCGGTCCCGAATCTACACACCCTGAAATTGGCAGCCTGGCTGCTCCAGTTCCATCCTTGATTAGGACTCCCGGTATCTCGTCACCTGTCAAGGCCATTTTAGTGGCGGCTCATAAACCTTCCACTAGTGGAAGGTTTATCGGAGCAAATGGAAAAGGTTTTCTATTTGGGCGGTCCAGAAGAGTATAGATCCTTTTTCAGCACCTATGTCTGCGGTACTGGACTTCTTAACAGACCTCTTTCATCAAGGGGCTAGTTCTTCCACGGTAAAGGTACAAATGGCAGCGATTTCCCTTTATCATATGGGTCATGAGTCAGCTCCCCTCATGACTGCGAAAATTTGCAAGACCTTTCTTAAAGGAGTTTTTCTGTTGAGGCCACCGGTCAAAGAAGCTATACCACCTTGGGACCTATCCCCTTAGTTCTACAGGCCCTTACTGCTCCCCCCTTTGAGCCTGCATCTTCTGCAGATCTAAAGTACCTTTCCTGGAAGACTGCTTTCTTGGTAGCCATCACATCAGCCAGAAGAGTGTCGGAACTTCAGGCTCTATGCATCAAACCGCCTTACCTCTCCTTTTTTCCCGATAGGGTGTGCCTCAGGACCAATCCATCTTTTCTTCCAAAAGTTTCTTCGGAATCTAATATTAATCAATCAATCAACTTACCTGTGTTTTTCCCCAATTATAAAAACAAAGGAGAATATAAGCTGCATTCTTTAGATGTTCATAGACAATTGCGCTTTTACATTCACAGAACGGCTGGTCATAGACGATCAGATCAACTGTTCGTCTCCTTTGCTAAATTTGCTATGGGCAAAGCGGTTTCCAAAGTCACACTGTCGAGATGGATTGCTAATTGTATTCTGCAGGCTTATGACACTTCAGGTAGGTCTGCTCCTCAAAGGGTTACTGCTCACTCTACTAGGGCAGTTTCCACGTCAGCTGCATTTAAGTCCCGAGTGCCATTGGATGATATCTGCGCGGCAGCCACTTGGGCCTCGTCTCATACCTTCATTTCTCATTATAAGGTGGATGTTGTTTCCAGGGGAAGAGCATCCTTTGGCTCAGCGGTGCTTCGGAACATCCTTCCATGACGGCCGCCCAAGATTTAGGTAGCTGGGGACTCTGTCCCACAGGTTGCAGACAAATGAAGTCTGCCTACTTCAGATTTAGAAGTTATGTACTCACCATAACGTTCCATCTGAGTAGGTGACTTAATTTGGATGCAACCATCCCCCCCCTCCATCCCCCTGACCTTTATACAACAAGAGTTTATGCATCTATTTAGATACTTTTTATTCTAGTATTATATAGGCAAACTCAGTCTGAGGTCAGTTAGGGCTTGGCAGGGGATTATGGGTAGAGGTAGGAGCTTGGAGCCTAAGCTTTTTGAAATGCCGGCTCGGATCCGAGGTCGGATCCGATACCCACAGGTTGCATCCAAATGAAGTCACCTACTCAGATGGAACGTAATGGTGAGTACATAACTTCTAATTTTGTACCTACCATAAATGTAGATGTTCGAGTGTTCACACTTTTGCATTCGTCACACTTGGGTTATCCTGCCGTCAGGCGGTCCCGCAGTCGGCCAGAGTTCCAAAGTCTTGGCCCGGCGTCGGTTGCTGTCGCTTCTTCCCTGATGTCAGTGCGCCAGGGGTATATAATATGCATCCGACGCCGTTTTCTTCAGTTTTTCTTGCCCCATATGTCAGGTGCCCCCAAGTAGGTAGGCAATACATATTGCTAATCAAAAATATACATATAAAATAGAAACAGTACCTTCAGTTACCAGCAAATACACCCCAAAGGTTGTATAGGATAGAAAAGTATAGATAAGACCAGCTAGTTCTGAGGGGATGGAGGGTAACCTGGACTGCATTTATGGTAGGTACAAAACTGTACTATGTTCATCGTGTTACACTGCTGCAGTCATCACACTTGGGTAGAATCCCAAAGCTAAGGTTGGGTGGCTGGTCTATAAAGAGCTAGGATTGGCTATGAGGCCCAGCAGAACTGCAGTGGCAAATCCTGCTCTGGATTTAGAGTAGAGAGGCAGGTGGTAATGCTTGGTAAAGGTGTGCACTGAACTCCAAGTTGCAGCCTCTAAAATTTCCTTGGTAGGTGGTACTCTGAGAAAGGCTGTTGAAGTGGCTGTTGCCCTGGTGGAATGTGGCCTAATGTTATTAGGGACTGATTTTCCATGCTGTGTGTAGCAGTACCGAATACAGTGTCCTATCCATTTGGATATAGTCTGCTTTGAGATAGCCTTGCCCTGTGATCCTGCAGCATATGCTACAAACAGTTGTTCAGTTTTCCTGAAAGCTTTTGTTTTGTCCAAGTAGAAGCGTAGCTGTCTGTGTATGTCCAAAGAATGCAGAAGTTTCTCCCCTTTATTTTGGGGGTTTGGATAAAAAGTTGGCATATGGATGGTTTGGTTAAGAGCCACACTAGATATCACCTTTGGCATGAAGGTAGGGTTTGTCCTTAAAGATACCCTGTCCTGATGAAAAATTATAAAAAGGTTCCACTGCCATTAATACCTGTAACTCTGAGACTCTTTTTGCTGAAGTTACTGCCAGGAGCAGAGCTGTTTTCCATGATAAAAATTTTAGATCGGTTGTATTGGCTGGCTCAAAAGGTGGTAGGGTCAGTTTTTCCAAAACAAAATTGAGGTCCCAAGTTGGTGTTGGTGCTCTCCAGGACAATCTTATGTTTTTAGCCCCTCTGAGGTACTGCTTTAGCAAGGGATGAGAGAATAAAGGAGGATCTGTTGTAATGTGCAGAAATGGCAGAGGCGTGGATCTTAATTGTTGAAAAGGATAGGCCTCTGTCCAGCATCTCAGTTAAGTATTGTAAAATCTGCTGAATGTTTGGAACAAGAGGGTCGAGGTTGTGAGCCTGGTTCCAGGCGCAGAATCTCTTCCATTTTTCTGAGTAAGCTTTCCTGGTGCTAGGCCTCCTGGCCTCCAAAATGACATCCATAACAGCTGTAGAGAGTGGTGTTGCCTGTTTGACTAAAGTATCTGCCATGCAGCCAGGTTTAGGGTTTTGAGCTGACCGTGCAGGATCTGATTGTTTTGTTGAGTCAGAAGGTGTGAAATTTGGGGCAAAATCCATGGTGGGCCCTGAGCCAAGATCCTTAAGATAGGGTACCAGTGCTGGCATGGCCAGTCTGGAGCAATCGGGATCATCTGTGTTTTTTCTTGTCTGGCTTTTAGGAGTACCTTTTGAAAGGAGAGGCAGTGGTGGGATGGCATAAACTTTTAGGATGTCCTTCAAGAATGCAACTGCAGTCATAACATATGGGTTGTCCTGCCTCAGGCAGCCCTCGGTCGGCCGGATTCCAAAGTCTGGGTCCGATGTCGGCTGATGTCACATTTCTCTCCGTCAGAGCGGCAGGAGTACATAAGCATCAGCCGACGCCATCTTCTTCAGTCTTTCTTGCCGCGTGGTGCCCGAAGCAGAAGCAGTTTGCAAGTGCCGGTCGGTCAGTACCCCATTGGGGACCTTTTCTTGCCTCAGCCGATGTCAGAAATTACTGAAAAAGTTAATAATTGTTTGTCTTGTGGTAAACAAATACCTCATAAGGATTTCCATTCTTACTGCCTTCCTTGCCTTGGCCCAGACCACGACGTCTCGGCCTGTGCCATCTGTGCTCGCTTCAATAAGCGCACTCTCAGGCACCGGGCAGAGTTCGCTGAAGACTTTTTCTGCGAAAAATTCGATTACAAGATGCCGTCGGAATTACCGACATTGCAGACTCCTAAAAAACGTAAAGACCGGGACCGCCATCCTCGGCCCGCGTCTTCCACCGACACCACGCCAAAACATACCGCGAGTGCCCTGGTTCCCTCTGAGGCGGTTATTTCACCGCTCCAAACCGAAGACACCGCATTACCGATACCTCCGATACCGGAGACCTCACCGACGCCAGTTATCGATTTTCCTCCGGATACTGAAACCGAGGAAATGCCCGAGACCATTGCTGTGGATAAGGTCACTCCTGCACATGGAGCTGCTAGGCCTCCCATGTCCATGTCTATCAAGGCCTACACACGTGCTAAGGCAGCCAGCAAGACCAAGCACCTTACTGCTAAAGCCTTACCTCAGCTACTCCTGAAACACAAATCATGACTATGGCAGCAGACTTTATCTCCATGATCAGAGTTCCCAGGCCCATCCTGAGAGAGGATCCCAGCCTCCTCCTGATAAGAGGCCCAGGGTTGAGCCCACTGACCCTCTCCCTTCAGATGAAGATTTTGAGGCCTCTGGCCACTCCGATAGCCAGGAAGAGCCTTTCCAGACCTACGAGGACTCAGATGCAGAGGACTCCATCCCCTCGGCCTCCCCTCCTGAGGATTTTTCTTTTGGGGAAGTTCTGCATTCCAAGAGGGAACATTTTAAGTGGCAAGGCCAGGAATTTTCTGATTCCAGAAAGCGCCTTCGTACCTTCCTTAAAAAGCCTCAGCACAGGCCCTTAGCTATCCCTCCTGTGCTTGATGTTTTGGATGATTTATACTCTGACTCCAGTGTTACCCCTGATACTCTCCCTCCTGCTCCTGCCAAGCCGGACAGATACTATAGAGTTCCTGAAACACATTCTCACTTCTTTAGGGCCCATGCTGTTGATTTAGAAACTATTTCACAGGGGCTGAAAGGGGTTTCAGCTACCACCTCCAAAAATCCTTTGCCTTCCAACAGGGAAGCTAGGTCATTAGAGAGATGGGGGAAGAAGGTTTACACTTCCACTACTTTATCTATGAGAGCTCTCAATTGTCTCTTTCATATGTTTCAATATCAGGATTTCCTGTTAGATGATTTACAGAAAACTTTGGCCTCTCCTGATCCTTTAGATAGGAAGTCTTTGCAGGAGGTTGTACACAAAATTTTAACCATGCATGTCTACGAATGACCGCCCCTGTCATAGCTGCCCTACATGACGCTTCCAATGCATAATGGGCACAGTATTTTTTCATTAATGGGCACAGTATTTTTTCATATAAGGGGTGGCGTAAGCCACAAAAATTTGGGCTAGGCTTATAAATGCCTTAGGGCAGATAGCCTAGTATAAACCTATGAACCTATGAACAACTTCCAGCAAGTTAGCAATCCCTTCCTTCAGTGTGGATATGATGCATTGGAAGCGTCATGTAGGGCAGCTATGACAGAGGCGGTCATTCGTAGACATGCATGGTTAAAAGAACAACCTCTTCCAGATCATGTTAAGGCAAAACTTCTTGATGCACCCTTGGAAAAGAACATGCTTTTTGGTGCTAATGCTAAAGATGTATTAAAGACCATTGAGGAAAAAGCCAAGTCAGTTCAGACAGTCAAAGATTTCCTCCAGGTTCAGCCACCCAGATTCAGCAGGAATTGGCCTTCAAAAAACTGGTCCTTTCCTAACCCTGAAAGATTTCAAAGGGGCAAAAGCAGGCATGGCCGAGGAAGAGGACAATACAGAGGTTCCTACAGGGGACGACAATGGCAACCAGCAAACCAAAGAAGTGACACAGGGGCTTCTCCTGCCCCACAGGGACAATCCCAATGACTTTCCTCTACTTCCACTTACCAAAGAGCAAACAGAAGCTCCCTTGGGCGGAAAATTATCTCTGTTTTCAGACAATTGGCACAGATTGACAAAGGACAAATGGATTTTGGACATTATACACCAAGGCTACAGGTTCCACTTTCATACCTTACCAAGGAAACAAGGCATGCCAAACCTACAGCAAAACCAGAGGGCAGAGGCTTTCAAGCAAATTTCTCTGCTTGCTCAGATCAATGCAATAGAAAAAGTTCCACAACAAGAACAAGGCCAGGGGTTTTACTCAAGACTGTTCCTTGTTCCAAGAAAAGAAACACAATGGAGACCAATACTGGATTTGTCCGCATTAAACACCTTTCTCATAGTACCAAAGTTCAAAATGCTGATCTTACAGCAACTCCTTCCCATGCTGGGCAAGGGGTCTTGGCTGATTACTCTGGACCTCAAGGAGGCATACCTGCATGTCCCTATCAGACACAGCTGCAGAAGATACCTCAGATTTCTTGCAGGGCCAGAGCATTATCAATTCTCAGCATTGCCATTTGGCTTATCTACTGCACCCAGAGTGTTTACAAAATGCCTGGCTTCAGTAATTGCTCATTGCAGGCTCCAGGGGATCCAAATTTACCCGTACCTGGACGACTGCCTCATACAAGCGGACGACAAACTGATTTTGACAAAAAACTTGGATTATGTCATTCAATTGCTACAAGCTCTGGGATACACAGTCAACTTCCAAAAGTCAAGACTGCAGCCATCCCAGCAAATTACTTTCTTAGGAGCCAATCTAGACACAACCTGTCAAATGGCTTACCTGACAGAAGACAAGCAAAAGAAGTTAACTCATTATTTCAAAGGTTTGGCAAAGCTCACCCAGATGACTGCAAGGAGATTCCTACAGGCCCTGGGTTACATGGCATCATGCATTCTCCTGGTTCCATTAGCAAGACTACACATGAGAAAGCTTCAATGGTACCTAAAAAGTTTATGGTCTCAACACAGCAACAACCTAGAGACAACCATACCGCTCATTCCATGCCTACAAAAGGAATTTCTATGGTGGGCCTCGGTAAGCCAGGCAAACACAGGTATGTCATTCAAAAAGCCACAAATAACACAAATAATGACCACAGATGCCTCAGACCTTGGATGGGGGGCGCACATGGAGGGCAGATGTATTCAAGGACAATGGTCTCCAAGGGAAACACATCTGCATATCAACCAAAAAGAAATGCTGGCAGTCATGCATGCCATCGAGGCCTTTCGACAACAGCTTCAGCAAGGCTACCTGCTAATACAGACAGACAACACCACTGTCATGTGGTACATAAACAAGCAGGGGGGCACCCAGACAACACCACTGTCATGTGGTACATAAACAAGCAGGGGGGCACCCATTCTTACCCCCTTTGCAGACTGACAATGAATCTTTGGGAAAAATCACTGAGCTTAAACATACAGTTGCGATCCCAGTTTGTTCCAGGCAAAGACACTGTGCTGGCGGACAGCCTAAGCAGGAATTTCCTAGACCCCCACGAGTGGAGGTTACATCCAGAGATCTTCATAAGGCTCACCTCGACATGGGGCAGGCCAGAAGTAGACCTATTTGCCTCCCACCTCAATCATCAGCTACAAAGGTTCTGTTCAAGGACATATCATCCACAAGCATGGAAAACAGATGCTCTCTCATTCAACTGGAACTTCCTAAAGATTTATGCATTCCCACCTCTGCCACTGATGACCACAGTACTACTAAAGATCAAAGCAGAGAAGCCACAAGGGATCCTAATAGCTCCAGACTGGCCAAGACAACACTGGTATCCACTACTACGGAGCATATGCCACAACAAAAAATGGGCCCTTCCCCAATGGCCCCATCTTTTGACTCAAAACAACTTCAAGACAGTACATCCCAACATTCAGACGCTCCAGCTAACAGCTTGGGAGATTCCATGAATAACCTCAATCTATCTCTCTCCAAGGAAGTTCAGCGGATATTAACAGAAGCTCAGACCATCCACCAGAAAGGTTTATTCAGCAAAATGGAAGAGATTCAGCATTTGGAATACCAGCAAGGGTCATGATGCATCATTATTGAACATCCCACTCATCCTGGAATACTTGGCAGATATGCTACAGAATGGACTCTCATATTCTTCTATAAAAATACATGCTTCAGCTATTTCAGCTAGATACAACACTGATCCACCTGTGTTCTCACATCCTTTGTTAAGGCAATTTCTTAGAGGAATCAAGAATATCAAGCCACCAAGAAAGGCACCAGTACCAGCTTGGGACCTCAACTTTGTCCTAGAAAAACTGACTCTACCCCCCTTTGAGCCAGCAGCTTCTGTGGACTTACAATTCCTCTCATGGAAGACAGCTTTCCTGTTGGCAATTACCTCAGCAAGAAGGGTTTCGGAATTACAGGCCCTAATGGCAACACCACCGTTCATTACCTTTCATAGAGACATGGTCTCCTTACGAACCAACCCTAGCTTTCTGCCAAAAGTGGTATCTAGGGTTTCTTTAAATCAAGCAATTCACCTGCCTACTTTCTTTCCCAATCCTGAGAACAAAGGGTTAAGACTGTTGCATACCTTGGACATTCACAGACAACTTCGCTACTACCTGGACAGAACCAAGGCCAATAGGAAGTCTGATCAGCTTTTTGTAGCTTACGCCCCTGGAGTACAAGGAAAAGCAATTTCCAAACAGACTATCTCAAAATGGATTGGACATTGCATCAGATTATGTTATTCCTTCCATGGAAAGAGTGTACCAGCCAATATCAGACCACACTCTACCAGAGCTACAGCCACCTCTACAGCATTCTTAAGAGGGGTGCTTACAAAAGACATTCTAGAAGCTGCTACATGGAGCTCCGTGCATACATTCTCCAAACACTACAACCTTCCTTTATATTCCAGATCCAGAGCAGGCTTTGCTTCGGCAGTCCTGCAGGGATTGATAGCTACACCATCCTTTTCTTAGAGCTTTCCACCTCCCCCAGCTAAGCTATGGTATTCAACCCAAATGTTATGACTGCAGTTGCATTCTTGAAGGACATAGTACAGTTTTGTACCTACCATAAATGTAGATGTCCGATAGATATGCAACTGCAGTCGGGTTTTCCCTCCCTCCTTCCCCTCTATTCCTTGGGTCCACTCCTCTCCCTGTTATCCTAGCTGGGGATATATGTTATGGTGTATCTGTTTATTTCTTATTTATTTGTCTAGAAACCTGTTTTGTCTTCCAAATTGATTACAGCCTTCCTTGGAGGGCACCTGGCATCTGGGGCAAGAAACACTGAAGAAGATTGCGTCGGCTGATGCTTATGTACTCCTGCCGCTCTGACGTCGGAGAGAAATGCGATATCAGCCGACGTCTGACCCAGACTTTGGAATCCGGCCGACCAAGGGCTGCCTGAGGCAGGACAAACCCATATGTTACGACTGCAGTTGCATATCTATCGGACATCTACATTTATGGTAGGTACAAAACTGTACTTTTTTCCAGCTGAACAGAAGAGCATCCACTTTCCATGCTCGTTTGTGATAAGTCCTTGTGCAGAATTTTTGTAGTTGGCAATTTAGTGGGGAGGCAAAAAGATCTATGTCTGGGCATCCCCATTTTTGTGTTATCATGCTGAAGATTTGTGGATTCAATTTCCATTCGTGAGGGTCCATGATATTTCTGCTTAGGTCGTCTGCCAGAGTATTTTTCTTTCCTGGCAGGAATTGTGCTTGCAGGTGAACTTGGTACGTTAAAGTTGTGCTTGCCTGCATAAGGGATAAGAATGAGTGCCCCCTTGCTTGTTTATGTACCACATTACTGTGGTGGTGTCTGTCTTTAGTAATAGTTGTCCTGGATGTAGAAGGTCCTTGAAAGCTGTTAGGGCATTTTGAACAGCCAACATCTCTTTTTGATTGATGTGAAGATGCATCTGGTCTGTGGTCCACTTGCCCTGAATGCATTTTCCTGCTATGTGTGCTCCCCAGGCGTAATCCGAAGCATCTGTTGTTAGAGTTTGCCTGGCTGTGGGTTGGGTAAAAGACTGACCCTTGTTTAGGTGACATGCCTGTGCCCACCATCGAAACCCCTGTTGTAGGCAGGGAATCATTGGTATTACTGCTTCTAAACTGTGAGAGTGTTGAGTCCAAACACTTTTTAGGTACCACTGTAATTTCCTCATATGCAGTCTGGCATATGGTATAAGTAGTATGCAGGATGCCATGAATACCAGGGCCTGCAGAATTTTTCTTGCAGGGAGATGGGACTTTTTGCCAGTAATTGAAAATATTGAGTTAGTTGAACTTGTTTGTCTGGCGTGAGGTAAGCCATCTGGGCCGTTGTATTTAAGCTGGCACCCAGGAATGTAATCTGTTGTGAGGGTACTAGTTTTTACTTCTTTTCGTTTACTGTGTACCCTAGAGAAATTAGCAACTTTTTCACAAACGCCAGATGCTGTAGAAGAATGTCCTTTGTCTCTGCTTGAATGAGGCAGTCGTCCAGGTATGGATATATTTGAATTCCTTTTTGTCTGCAAAATGCAATTACTGGTGCCAGGTACTTTGTGAAGACCCTGGGCGTAGTAGATAAGCCAAAGGGCAGTGCAGAGAATTGGTAGTGCATTGTACCAGCTTTGAATCTGAGGTATCTTCTGCAATTTTGTCTGATAGGGACATGCAGGTATGCCTCTTTGAGGTCCAGAGTAACAAGCCAAGCCTTCTTGCCCAGCATGGGTAGAAGCTGCTGTAATGTCAGCATTTTGAATTTCGGAATATCCAGGTAAGTGTTCAGAATTGAAAGGTCCAGTATGGGCCTCCAGGCTTTGTCCTTTCTGGGGACCAGGAAGAGTCTTGAGTAAAATCCTTGTCCTTGTTCCTGTTGTGGTACTTTTTGTATAGCTCTCATGTCCATGAGGGCTGAAATGTGTTTTTGTGCCTCTGCCCATTGATTTTGTGGCAGGTCTGGCATTCCTTTTAGCTTTGGTAAAGTATGAAAGTGGAATCTGTAACCTTGAGACACAATATTCAGAACCCTTTTGTCTTGGGTGATAGTTTGCCAGTTTTGAGAAAAAAGTGTTAGTTTTCCCCCTAAGGGGGCTTCCAAAAGAGACGTGCTTGGCATACACAGAGGAAAGTCATTGTGACTGTTTCCTGTAAGGTTGAGACTTGTCCTCACCTCCTTTTGGGGTTGAGGTGCCCCACTGTCGTTGTCTGGTTGAGCCTTGGGGTTGAGATCTGCCTCTTGGGCATCTGTATCTGCCTCTCTGTGGCCTGTCTGACACTGGAAAGGACCAATTCTTTGTTGGCCAATTTCTGCGAAACCGAGGTGGCTGTACCTGTAAGAAATCCTTGACTGTGCATACATTTAGGCTTTATCCTCCATTTTCTTTAACACCTCTTCTGCCGTAACACCAAACAAGGTATCATGCTGTAAAGGAGCATCCAATAATTTTGCCTTAACATGATCAGGTAAACTCTGTTCTTTCAACCAACCATGTCTTCGAATAACAGAACCTGTAACCACAGCTCTACAAGAGGCCTCTAAAGAATCAAAACCACATTGCAGAGTATGATGTCCTTCAAGAATGCAACTGCAGTCATAACATATGGGTTGTCCTGCCTCAGACAGCCCTCGGTCGGCCGGATTCCAAAGTCTGGTTCCGACGTCGGCTGATGTCGCATTTCTCTGCGACGTCAGAGCGGCTGGAGTATATAAGCATCAGCCGACGCCATCTTCTTTAGTCTTTCTTGCCGCGCGGTGCCCGAAGCAGAAGCAGTTCGCAAGTGCCGGTCGGTCAGCTCCTGTATTCTTCGAAACCGAAGACATCAAAAAAGCTAAGTACCCCGTTGGGGACCTTTTCTTGCCTCAGCCGATGTCAGAATTAACTGAAAAAGTAAATAATTGTTTGTCTTGTGGTAAACAAATACCTCATAAGGATTTCCATTCTTACTGCCTCCCTTGCCTTGGCCCAGACCACGATGTCTCGGCCTGTGCCGCCTGTACTCGCTTCAATAAGCGCACTCTCAGGCGCCGGGCGGAGTTCGCTGAAGACTTTTTTGGCGAAAAGTTTACTTACATTATGCCATCGGAACAACTGGCTACACATATTTCTAAAAAACGGAAAGACCGGGACCGACCTCCTCGGCCCGCGTCTTCCTCCGACTCCACGCCAAAACGTACCGTGAGTGCCCCGGTTCCCTCTGAGGCGGTTATTCCACCGCTTGGAACCGAAGACACTGCACTACCGATACCTCCGACACCGGAGGCCACACCAACGCCAATTATTGATTTTCCTCCGGATACTGTAACAGAGGAAATGCCCGAGACCATTGCTGTGGATAAGGTTACTCCTGCACGTGGGACTGCCAGGCCTCCCATGTCTATGTCTGTCAAGGCCTACACACGTGCTAAGGCAGCAAGCCAGGCCAAGCCTGCTAGCCAGGCCAAGCATCACTCTGCTAAAACCTTGCCTCAGCCTAACCCTGAAGCTCAAATTATGTCCTTGGCCGCAGATCTAATTTCTATGATCAGAGGCTCCCAGGCCCATCCTGAGAGAGGATCCCAGCCTCCTCCTGATAAGAGGCCCAGGGTTGAACCACCTGACCCCCTTTCTTCAGATGAAGATTCTGGGGACTCTGTGCTTTCCGAATCCCAGGAACCCCCTTTTCAGACTTTCGAGGATTCGGATGCAGAGGACTCCATTCCTTCGGCCTCTCCTCCTGAGGATATTTCTTTTGGGGAAGTTCTGCATTCCATGAGGGAGCATTTCCAGTGGCAAGGTCAGGAATTTTCTGATTCCAGGAAGCGCCTTCGAACTTTCCTTAAAAAGCCACAACACAGACCCTTAGCTATTCCTCCTGTGCTTGATGTGTTGGATGACCTTTACTCTGACTCCAGTGCTACCCCTGATTCTCTGCCCCCGGCTCCTGTCAAGCCTGACAGATACTATAGGGTCCCTGAAACCCATTCTCATTTCTTTAGGGCCCATGCTGTAGACTTAGAAACTATTTCCCAGGGGCCTAAGGGGGTTATTGCTACCACTTCCAAAAATCCTTTGCCTTTCGACAGAGAGGCAAGGTCCTTAGAGAGATGGGGGAAGAAGGTTTACACCTCTACTACCTTAACTATGAGAGCTGTCAATTGTCTGTTTCATATGTTTCAATATGGATGATTTACAGAAAAAATTAGCCTCTCCTGACCCTTTAGACAGGAAGTCTTTGCAGGAGGCTGTCCATAACTCTCAGCAGGTTAGTAATCATTTTCTGCAGTGTGGATATGATGCATTGGAAGCTTCATGTCGGGCAGCTATGACAGGAGCGGTCATTCATAGACATGCATGGTTAAAAGAGCAACCCTTACCGGATCATGTTAAGGCAAAGCTACTGGATGCTCCCTTGGAAAAGAACAAACATTTTGGTGATAATGCTAAAGATGTGTTAAAGACCATTGAAGAAAAAGCCAAGTCAGTTCAGACAGTCAAAGATTTTCTCCAGGTTCAGCCCCCCAGATTCAGCAGGAACTGGCCTTCTAAAAACTGGTCATTCCCAAATCCTGAAAAATTTCAAAGGGGCAAGAACAATCGTGCCCGTAGCAGAGGGCAATATAGAGGATCCTACAGGGGACGCCAATGGCAACCAACAAACCAAAGAGGTGACACACGGGTTTCCCCTGTCACTCAGGGACAATCTCAATGACTTGACTCTAACTTCTCCAACCAAGGAGCAAAAACAAGCCCCTTTGGGAGGAAAGTTATCTCTGTTCTCAGAAAATTGGCACAAACTGATAAAAGACAAATGGATATTGGACATTATAGATCATGGTTACAGGTTCTATTTTCATACCTTACCAAGACAACAAGGCATGCCAAATCTTCCACAAAATCAAAAGGCAGAGGCTATCAAGCAAATTTCTCTGCTGGCTCAGATCAAAGCAATAGAAAAAGTGCCTCAACAAGAACAAGGTCAGGGGTTTTACTCAAGACTGTTCCTTGTTCCAAGAAAACAAAATCAATGGAGATCGATACTGGACTTGTCCGCTTTAAACACTTTTCTCATAGTACCAAAGTTCAAAATGCCTTACAGCAGCTCCTTCCCATGCTGGGCAAGGGGTCTTGGCTGATTACTCTGGACCTCAAGGAGGGCATACCTGCATGTCCCTATCAGACACAGCTGCAGAAGATACCTCAGATTTCTTGCAGGGCCAGAGCATTATCAATTCTCAGCATTGCCTTTTGGCTTATCTACTGCGCCCAGAGTATTCACGAAATGCCTGGCATCAGTAATTGCTCATTGCAGACTCCAGGGGATTCAAATCTACCCCTACCTGGACGATTGCCTCATACAAGCGGACAACGAACTAACCTTGACAAAAAACTTGAATTATGTCATACACTTGCTACAGGCTTTGGGATACACAGTCAACTTTCAAAAGTCAAGACTTCTACCATCCCAGCAAATAACTTTCTTAGGAGCCAAACTAGACACAGCCTCTCAAATGGCCTACTTGACAGAAGACAAGCAAGAGCAGTTAACTCATTACTTCAAAAGTTTAGCAAAACTCTCCCAGATGACTGCAAGGAGATTCCTGCAGGCCCTGGGGTTCATGGCATCTTGCATTCTCCTGGTCCCACTAGCAAGACTACACATGAGAAAACTTCAATGTTATCTAAAGAGCTTATGGTCTCAGCACAACAACAACCTAGAAGCAATTATCCCACTCATTCCATGTCTTCAAAAGGAATTTCTATGGTGGGCCTCAGCAAGTCAGTCAAATACAGGCATGCCATTCAAAAAACCTCAGACAACACAGACCATTACCACAGATGCCTCAGACCATGGATGGGGGGCACACATGGACGGCAGATGTATTCAAGGGCAATGGAACCCAAAGGAAGAACATCTGCATATCAACCAAAAAGAAATGCTGGCAGTAATGCATGCCATCGAGGCCTTTGGACATCAACTTCATCAAGGCCACCTTCTAATAAGGACAGACAACACCACTGTGATGTGGTACATAAACAAGCAGGAGGTACTCACTCTTACCCCTTTGCAGGCTAGCAATGAATTTTTGGGAAAAATCACTGAGTCTGAACATACAGCTACAGTCCCAATTTGTTACAGGCAGAGACAATGTTCTGGCGGACAGTCTAAGCAGGAATTTCCTAGACCCACGAATGGAGGTTACATCCAGACATCTTTGCACAACTAACCTCGGCATGGGGCAGGCCAGACGTAGACCTATTTGCCTCCCAACTCAATCATCAGCTACAAAAGTTCTGCTCAAGGACAAATCATCCACAAGCATGGAAGATAGATGCTCTCTCATTCAACTGGAGCTCCCTAGTCATCTATGCATTTCCACCTCTGCCACTGATGACCACAGTGTTACTAAAGATCAAAGCAGAGCAGCCAAAGGGAATCCTAATAGCTCCGAACTGGCCGAGACAACACTGGTACCCACTACTATGGAGCATATGTCACAACAAACCGTGGGCCCTTCCCAAATGGCCTCAACTGTTGACTCAGCACAACTTCAGGACAGCTCATCCCAACCTCCAGACTCTACAGCTAACAGCTTGGAAGATCACATAAATAACCTCAATTTATCTCTCTCCAAGGAAGTTCAGTGGATACTAACAGAAGCCCGCAGACCATCCACCAGAAGGGCTTACTCAGCCAAATGGAAGCGTTTCAGCATTTGGAATACCAACAAGGGTCAAGATGCATCAGTACTGAGCATTCCACTCATTCTGGAGTACTTGGCAGAATTGCTAAATAAGGGACTTTCATACTCTTCCATAAAAATACATGCTTCAGCTATCTCAGCTAGATACAACACTCACCCACCTGTGTTCTCACATTCTTTGCTAAGGCAATTTCTTAGAGGGATCAAGAATATAAAACCTCCAAGAAAAGGCACCAGTACCAGCTTGGGATCTCAATTTTGTGTTAGAAAAATTGACTCTACCTCCCTTCGAGCCAGCAGCTTCAGCGGATTTACAATTTCTGTCCTGGAAGACAGCTTTCCTGATGGCCATTACCTCAGCTAGAAGGGTTTCAGAATTACAGGCACTAATGGCAATACCACCCTTCATAATCTTCCACCGAGACAGGGTCTCCTTACGAACCAATCCTTCCTTTCTGCCAAAAGTGGTATCTAGGGTCTCTCTAAATCAAGCAATTCACCTGCCTACTTTCTTCCCCAATCCTGAAAACAAAGGGGAAAGACTGTTGCATACCTTGGACATACATAGACAACTTCGCTACTATCTAGACAGAACCAAGATCAGTAGGAAGTCCGATCAGCTATTTGTAGCTTACGCTCCTGGAGTACAGGGAAAAGTAATTTCCAAACAGACAATTTCAAAATGGATTGGACATTGCATCAGATATTGTTATTCCTTCAATGGAAAGAGTGTGCCAGCCAATATCAGACCACACTCTACCAGAGCTACAGCCACCTCCACAGCCTTCTTAAGAGGGGTGCCTACAAAGGATATTCTAGAAGCTGCTACATGGAGCTCCGTGCATACATTTTCCAAACACTACATCCTCCCTTTATTTTCCAGATCCCAGAGCAGGCTTTGCTTCGGCAGTCCTGCAGGGATTGCTAGCTACACCATCCTTTTCATAGAGCATACCACCTCCCCCAGCTAAGCTATGGTATTCAACCCATATGTTATGACTGCAGTTGCATTCTTGAAGGACATAGTACAGTTTTGTACCTACCATAAATGTAGATGTCCGATAGATATGCAACTGCAGTCGGGTTTTCCCTCCCTCCTTCCCCTCTATGCCTTGGGTCCACTCCTCTCCCTGTTATTCTTAGCTGGGGATATCTGTTATGGTGTATCTGTTTATTGCTTACTTATTTGTCTGGAAACCTATTTTTGTTTTACAAATTTGATTTTAGCCTTCCTTGGAGGGCACCTGGCATCTGGGGCAAGAAACACTGAAGAAGATGGCATCGACTGATGCTTATATACTCCAGCCGCTCTAACGTCGGAGAGAAATGCGACATCAGCCGACGTCGGACCCAGACTTTGGAATCCGGCCGACCGAGGGCTGCCTGAGGCAGGACAGCCCATATGTTATGACTGCGGTTGCATATCTATCGGACATCTACATTTATGGTAGGTACAAAACTGTACTTTTTCCCACCTGTTCAACTGCATGCAATAAATCCTGCATTTCTTTGCAATTAGGAGCTTCTGAGCTTTCAAGCATTTTCTGTTTTAACTGAGCCCTTAAATATTGTTGGTATTTAAGCATGTGAAACTGGCAATTTAAAGCTCTTACTGCTAAAGTTGTAGACGTGTATACTTTCTTCCCCCATCTATCCAAAGCTCTGGAATCTCTGTCAGAGGGTACTGGATTTTTTGCAATGGAAGCCTTAACCCCTTTTGAACCCTGGGAAATAGTTTCTGGATCAGCAGAAGGGTTTTTGTAAAGAAACTTGTGAGAGTCAGGGACTCTATAATACCTGTCTGGCTTGGCTGGAGCAGGGGGCAAAGAGTCAGGAGATAATCTGGATTCAGAGAACACATCATCCACAATATCTAGCACAGGCGGAATAGCCAGGGGCCTGTGCTGAGGCAATAAGAGGAAATCCCTGAGCCTTTTCTTGGATTCTGAGTAATCCTGACTTTCCCAATGGAAATGCTCCCTCATGGTATGCAAAGTTTCCCCAAAAGAATAATCCTCAGGAAGAGAGGCTGAAGGGATAGATTCTTCAGCATCAGAGTCCTCATAGGGGGGGGGGTAGAGAGTATCCCTGGTCTGAAGAGGAATCCGAGGAAATGGAAACCTGATCAGGGGAGTCATAGTCTGTATCCTGCCTAGGCCTTTTCTCAGGAGGTGGATGGGAACCCCTGATTAGAGTAATGAGGTCTTCGGCCATTTTAAGCATCTGTTTCTTAGGCATGGAGGACTGTCCAGGAAAATGCTGTACTTGTTTCTTTGTCTTCAATGGTACCTTTGTCTTGGCTGTTATTTTAATGGTAAGTTGCGAAGGTCTGAAAACACCCTCAGAAGCCGATGGCTGCTCAGCGGCTTCAGACCCATTTGAGGGATTAGTTTCCATAGGCCCAAAACCTTGAGTTTCCAGAGGCCTAGATGTCTCCACGTGGGAGTCGGAAGCGGCCTGTGGCTCTGAGGTAGCAGGTGTCAGGGGGAAAGCGCCTCACTGAGAACCGGCGACTGGCCTAGAAGAGGTTTTGTTGGTTTTGGCCCTCGGATGCCTGTCTTTATCCTTGTCTTTGCGTTTTTTCGGTATTGAGGTTGTCTGCTGATCCAACGGCATGGTATAATTGAACCTTCGGCCAAAGTAGTGTAAAGCAAAATCAAAACGTCTTTTTTATAGTGCGTTTGTTAAATCTAGCACAAAATCGACAACTAGTGATGTCATGATCAGGGCCTAGGCATGGAATACAGTAAGAGTGGAAGTCCTTATGAGGTATTTGCTTCCCACAAGATATACAATTATTAACTTTTTCTGACATCGGTCTGAGGCAAGAAAAAGGTTTCCCCAATGGGGTACTTAGCTTTACTGAAGACTTCGGATCTGAAATTCGACTTCGAAAATTTCAAGAGTCGGCCAACCGGCACTTGCGAACTGCTTCTGCTTCGGGCACCGCGCGGCAAGAAAGACTGAAGAAAATGGCATCGGATGCATATTATATACCCCTGGCACACTGACGTCAGAGAAGAAGCGACAGCAGCCGACGCTGGACCAAGACTTTGGAACTCTGGCAGACTGCGGGACTGCCTGACTGCAGGATAACCCAAGTGTTACACTGCTGCAGTCATCACACTTGGGTTATCCTGCCTGACGGCAGGATAACCCAAGTGTGATGACTGCAGCAGTGTAACACGATGAACATCAAGTTATTCTTGAGAGGTTTAATAAAGAGCCCCTTTGATGCTGCCATGGAGGGGACTCAGCCAGCAAAGAAATCAGACAAAGTCAAGCCTTCATCCTCTACGGCTCCGGGTTCGGACCCGTCTAAGGACAAGGGCAAGCCACAAGTTGTCAGACCTGACTTTCGGTTCCGACAAGACATCTTCACCTACAGCTCCATCTGTGTTTTCGGAGCCAGTAAGATCCCATAAGCGTTCCAGGTCTCCTGTCTTGGAACCGGTGCGGTCTGATCCATAGTCACTGGTCTTCAACCCATTCCTCTCGGTCATCCAGGAGCCTCTCGGATGATGATATGGAGAGGGTGGTAAAGAGGCTTCTTAGGACACCAGCATTAGCCAAAATACGTTCGGGCCCATCCCAGATGGAAATGGTGCCAACAGCCCAAACAACACCTGCCTCAATTCCTCCTCCGACTCCTCTTGAGTTCGGAGCCGGAGTATGGAAGTCATAGTGGTGGAACCATTGGTTCCAGTAACCTCCTCTGGCCTTTCTGTTCCAACTACTGCTCGGATCTCCTCGATACCCCCTTTTATTGAGGGATCTGGGAACCGACGCTCCCTCGTCGGCTTCGAGGGCGTAAGCGGCCTCGGACTCTTGTCCAACCGTACTCTCCCTCTCAGAGCTTCGGCGCAGGTCAGCTCGGCTTCTATATCAACTCGCAGTTGTTGCCCTCGATTTTGAGGGAAGTCTCCTTTGGATCCGGAGATTCTTTTGGGTTGGGACCGCGATACCTTTGAGGTGATGAGGAGCGTGCTCTCTGCTGAGACAGCTCCACCCTCAGCTCCATTGGCTCCTTTGCCTTCAGTGCTGGTGTGCGCCTCCAAAACTCCCCTTTGCCCCATTGGGCGATCCCACCTCATCCGAAACCTCCTCTGAGCATCTCTCAGAGGAGGTCCCTCGGAAGAGAACTTGCAAGAGGAAGCATGTGGACTCACCTGAGTCCTTGACATCAGACACAGACTTGGATGACTCAAGGGTCCCCACTGTCCCCCTCTGAAGCTGTCACTTTTTCAGACATCTTAGAAATCCTTAGACAGAGGGGTGACTGGAAGTCCCTTGCCTCTTCTGAAGATTAGTCAGTGTACCAGGATGCATTTGGTTCCTGACCCTCCACCTCTTGGGTATCTCCTCCTTTCGACCCACTATTGCACGTAGTGAGTCGGAAGGTTTGGAGCTCTCCAGACACAATGGAACCAGTTCCGTGGAGGTCCAATAAATTTATTACAGCCCCTGAAGACAGGCTGTTCTTATCTAATGTTGTTCCCGTTGATGCTATGGTGGTGGCAGCAGCCACCAAGAAGGAATTAGTGGAAACTTCATCTGTCCATCCGCCAAATAGAGTCTCGTATGATGGACAGTTACGGGAAGTGTATGTTTTCTTCAGCGACCTTTACAGTCAGGTCGCTGAACTCTTTGTCCAACTTTACAAGGCTTCAAAGGGATCTCCTCAAGGAGTTAGAAGATACCTTACAGGATCCTACAGCTGCGGGAGCCTCGGACAGGGGGCTTCTCAGGTTGTGACCTTGAGTTCAATGCTTAACTCCTTCATGCGGCTCATTTCTTATGCAGCTGATGGGGTGAGCAGGGTGGCAGGCACAGGAGTAGCCTTATGCAGATACTCCTGGATGCACCTTTTTCATTTTGCGGAGCCCTTAAAGTCGTCCTTTACCAGTGCCCCCTTTGACGGCTCATCCCTGTTCAGGCCTTGGGTAAAAGGGACTCTTACCAGGTGTGAACAGGATGGCAAAACTCTCTCTGTCGTGGGAGTATGTTTTTCTGCTCCATCTAGCCGCTATCCTAAAGGCTAGAAGAGCGGGAAAATGTGGTTCTGGAAATCCCAGGGAGCTTTGCCTGACGCACTTGATTTTTCCCTCAGGGGTAGAGGGGGAAATAACAATGGAAGATACCAACCTCGCAGCAGGGGGGGTCCTCAGAATCAGGGCAACAGAGATACCTTCTCTGGTAGGCCCTTCCAGTGCTCCTGAAGGGAGGCCCGACTGACTCCGGAGACAGTCGGGAGAGATTATCCTTGTACCCAAAAGCCTGGCAGACAATCACAGAAGATACATGGTACTATCCATAATATCTGGAGGTTACAATATCCCCCTTTCCCAACGTCCCCTGTCAAAAAGACAATACTCTATCCCAGATGTTTCACCCAGTCTTCGGGATCAAGCAAACCTAGAGGTTTAAAGATTGCTAAGAAAAAGAGTCATCCAGGAAGTCCCCGCAGACCAATTTGGATCCAGAACTTACTCAAGGTTCTTTTTAGTTCCGAAGAAAATGGGACTGGAGACCCATTTTGGATCTCGGTAGGCTGAACAAGTCAGTCAAGAAAACAAAGTTCTGGATGGTAACACTGCAGTCCATTCTTCCCTTTCTGGGACAGGACAATTGGATGTGTTCTCTTGATCTCCAGAATGCATACTACCACATAAAAATGGACAGACGGTCAAGGAGATATCTATGCTTCTGGCCAAGAGCCAGTCACTATCAGTTCAGAGGTGTGCACTTTGGTCTCAGCACAGCCCCGGGTGTTCACCAAATCCATGGCAGTAGTTGCGACTCACCTGAGGCATCAAGGTTTCCAGGTGATGTCCTTCAAGGATGCATCTGCAGTCCTAACATATGGGTTGTCCTGCCTCAGGCAGCCCTTCGGTCGGCCGGATTCCAAAGTCTGGGTCTGGCCTCGGCTGATGTCGCACTTCACCCGACGTCATAGCTGCAGTCAATTGGGTATAAAAGCATCAGCCGACGCCATTTTCCTCAGTCTTTCTTGCCACGCGGTGCCCGAAGCAGAAGCTGTTCGCAAGTGCCGGTCGGTCAGATCCAGAGATTTCTACTACCGAAGACTTCTAAAAAGCTAAGTACCCCGTTGGGGACTCTTTCTTGCCTCAGTCGATGTCAGAAAAAGTAAATAATTGTTTAACTTGTGGAAAACAAATACCTCATAAGGATTTCCACTCTTACTGCCTTCCTTGCTTAGGCCCAGACCACGACGTATCAGCCTGTCTAGCCTGTGCTTCCTTCAACCGACGGACACTTAGACGTCGGTCGGAGTTTGCGGAGGAGTTTTTTGGTCCCGCTTTTGCTTACAAAATGCCGTCGGAGACTCCGACTTCACAATTAGCTAAAAAGCGTAAGGAAAAGGACCGACACTCGCGGTCCGCGGTTTCGGCCGAAACCACGGTTAAGCCAAACGCGAGTGTCTCGGTTTCGGCTGAAACCGAGTCCACGGTTCTTCCTTCGGCCGAAAGCATTCCTCCGACAGCCGAGGCCTCACACAGTATGGCTGAATCTGCTACCGAAATTTCTCTTGCTGTAACAGGCACCCAGGATTTATCAGATACCATTCCTTTAGATATATCTACTCCTGCACGTGGAGCTGCTAGGCCCCCTGCATCTATGTTCATCAAGGCTTTTTCAAGGGCTAAAGCAGCTAAATCTTCTAAGGCCTTGCCTGCTAAAACCCCACACAGGCCTACCTCTAGTTCCCAAATGCTCAGCCTGGCTGAGGATCTCATTTCCTTGATCAGGGAATCCCAACCTCACCCAGACAGGGCCTCTCAACCCCCTCCAGAGAAAAGGCCCAGAGCAGAGCCCCCCGATCCAGTTTCGACTGACTACTCCTCGGATGAGTCAGAAAATTCAAATCCTCCAGAAGGCCCTTATTCTCCCTATGAGGATTCTGATGCAGAAGACTCCATTCCTTCTGCCTCTCCTCCTGAGGAATTTTCTTTTGGGGAAACCTTACATGCTATGAGAGAGCATTTTCAATGGCAGGGCCAGGATTTTTCAGATTCAAGGAAAAGGCTAAGGACCTTTTTACATTTACCACAGCATAGGCCTTTAGCCATTCCTCCAGTACTAACAGTTGTGGATGATGCATTTAATGATGCCTGTACTGCTCCTGACTCTCTTCCCCCGGCCCCAGCTAAACCCGACAGATATTACAGGGTCCCGGACACACACTTTCACTTGTATAAGGCTCCTATTGCAGATCCTGAAACCATTTCACAGGGCCCCAAAGCTGTAGCAGCTGCCTCTGCCAAAAAAACCCTCCCCTCTGAAAGAGAATCTAGAGCATTAGATGGGGTAAAAAAGTTTATACTTCTGCTACTCTTTCGGCTAGGGCCTTAAACTGCCAATTCCACATGATCCAGTATCAGGAATTTTTGTTAAACCAGCTAAATAAAAAACTATCCTCTCCTGAACCTATAGACCGTAAGTCCCTTCAGGATTTGGTACTTAACACTCAGCAGGTCAGTAATCATTCTTTAAAATGCGGCTATGATGCACTGGAGGCTTCCTTTAGATCAGCTATGACTGGAACAGTGATCAGAAGGCATGCATGGTTAAAAGAGCAATCCTTACCAGACCATGTAAAGTCAAGGCTCCTAGATGCTCCCATGGAGAAACAAAGTTTGTTTGGCTCCCCTGCACAACAAGTGCTAAAGAAGGTGGAAGAAAAAGCAAAATCTGTTCAAACAGTCAAGGATTTCTTACAGGTCCAACCTCCGAGGTTTAGTAGAAATTGGCCTTCGAAGACTTGGTCCTTTCCAGACATCTCCAGAGCACAGAGAGGCAGAAATAGGCGCCCAAGAGGCAGAGGTCAATCCAGAGGTGCCTACAGGGGACGTCAGTGGCAGCCTAACAACCAGAGAAGTACTGCCACAGATCCAGCTACTACCATTTCCACAGGACAGACACAATGACTTGGCTCTGATACCGCCTACCAGGGAACAACTGGAAGCACCCTTAGGCGGAAAGCTAGCCTTATTTTCAGTAAACTGGCATTACATTACAGGAGACAAATGGATTTTACAGACAATAGACAAAGGCTACAGGTTTCACTTCCACACTCTACCAAAAAGAGAGGAATGCCAAACCTTCCACCAAACCAAAAAACAAACGCTCTAGGACAAATAAACCACTTACTAAGGATGAGAGCTATAGAAAAGGTACCACCTATGGAACAAGGACAAGGATTTTACTCCAGACTTTTCCTGGTACCAAGAAAAGAAAACCAATGGAGGCCTATTCTCGACCTGTCCGCTCTGAACACTTATCTCATTGTTCCAAAATTCAAAATGCTGACCCTACAGCAACTTCTTCCCATGCTGGGCAAGGAGTCTTGGCTGGTGACTCTAGATCTCAAGGAGGCATACCTGCACGTCCCTATACGACCAGATTGCAGAAGATACCTCAGATTTCTTGCAGGATCAGAGCATTATCAATTCTCAGCATTGCCCTTTGGCTTATCTACTGCGCCCAGAGTATTCACGAAATGCCTGGCATCAGTAATTGCTCATTGCAGGCTTCAGGGAATTCAGATTTATCCATACCTGGACGACTGCCTGATGCAAGCGGACAACAAGACCAAATTAACACAAGATTTGGAAAAGGTTATACAACTACTGCAAGCCCTGGGATACACAGTCAACATAAAAAAGTCAAGGCTGGTACCATCCCAGAGGATAACATTCTTGGGTGCAGAACTGGACACTTCAAATCAGATGGCATTTCTCACAGCAGAAAAGCAAAAGCAACTACCACTCTATTTCATGGCATTAACAACACAGAACCAGCTTACAGCAAGGAAAGTCCTGCAAGCCCTGGGTTACATGGCATCCTGCATAATTTTGATTCCACATGCCAGGTTGCATATGAGGAAGTTGCAATGGTACCTAAGGAATATATGGTCTCAACACAAGCACAGCCTAGAAGCCCAGATTCCAATAATCCCATGCCTGAAGCAAGAATTCCTGTGGTGGGCTCAGGCCTGTCAGTTGAACAGAGGACTGCCCTTCCACAAACCTCACCCAAGCCAGACTATCACCACAGACTCCTCGGACCTAGGCTGGGGGGCACACATGGTGGACAAGTGTATACAAGGCCTATGGACACAAGACCAGCTGAACCTACATATAAATCAAAAAGAGATGCTGGCAGTGAAACAGGCAATTCAGACATTCAGACCGTTTCTTCAACAGGGTCATTTGCTGATAAGGACGGACAACACCACAGTCATGTGGTATATCAACAAACAAGGAGGCACACATTCATATCCTCTATGCCGGATGGCAATGGACCTGTGGAATATAGCCCTGAACCTCAACATTCAGCTCCAGGCCATATTTGTGCCAGGAAAAGAAAATATACTAGCAGACACCTTAAGCGGAACTACCACGGATGCCCACGAATGGATGCTGCATCCAGACATCTTCAAATCTATTACAAAGAAATGGGGACTACCAGAAATAGACCTGTTCGCATCCGCACACAACCACCAATTGAGGAAATTCTGCACAAGGGCATCCCACCCACTTGCTTGGAAGGTGAACTCCCTCTCCTTCAGTTGGGAAAACCTGACAGCATATGCATTCCCACCTCTTCCCTTGATGCACAAAGTGCTTCTGAAGATCAAAGAAGATCGCCCGAGGATCATCCTGATAGCTCCAGACTGGCCGAGGCAGCATTGGTACCCGCTACTGAGGAGTATGTCTCGGACACACGCATGGCCTCTACCTCTAGTTCCTTTACTGCTAACACAGAACAACTTCAAGATCCTACATCCAAACTTGAAAACACTACAGCTAACTGCCTGGAATATTACACAAAACAAAATAACCCAGATTTATCCCAGAGGGTTAAAGACATTATCCTGGAGGCTCGCAGACCCTCCACAAGGAAGACTTACTCAGCCAAATGGAAAAGATACCTCATTTGGAGTGCTGCAAAAGGAGAGAATGTATCATTAGTAAACATAGCTAACATCCTGGAATACTTAGCAGAACTTTACCACAATGGCCTGTCTTACTCCTCCATTAAGATTCATGCATCAGCAATTTCAGCAGAATACAACATGGATCCTCCAGTTTTCTCTCATCCTCTACTCAGGCAGTTTCTGAGAGGAATTAAAAATGTAAAGCCTCCAAGGAAGCCACCTTTGCCTACATGGGACCTCAACTTTGTGCTGGAAAAGTTAACACTTCCCCCTTTCGAGCCAGCAGCAACAGCAGAATTACAGTTCTTATCTTGGAAAACTGCTTTCCTGCTTGCAATCACTTCAGCAAGAAGGGTTTCTGAATTACAGGCATTAATGGCAGTGCAGCCCTTCCTTATCTTCCATCAGGATAGAGTGTCCTTGAGAACTAACCCTACTTTTATGCCAAAGGTGGTCTCCAGGGTATCATTGAACCAAGCAATCCACCTACCAACATTCTTCCCCAACCCACAGAACAGGGGGGAAAGACTACTACATACCTTGGATGTGCACAGGCAATTGCGCTACTATCTGGACAGAACCAAGAACAATAGAAAAACTGACCAGCTTCTGGTAGCATATGCAACAGGAATGGAAGGAAAAGCAATTTCAAAACAGACCATCTCAAAATGGATAGGAAATTGCATTAGATTTTGTTACTTTTTTCATGGAAAGACAACTCCAGAAAACATCAGGCCTCACTCCACAAGAGCTACACCCACTACTACAGCTTTCTTAAGAGGGGTGGCTACCAAAGACATTCTAGAGGCTGCTACTTGGAGCTCCGTGCATACATTTGCCAAGCATTATAATCTACCTTTATACTCCAGATCCCAAGCAGGTTTTGCAACTGCTGTTTTGCAAGGGATCTTAACTACACCATAATCATCTTAGTGCCTCCTCCCCCAGTTTGGCTATGGTATTCTACCCATATGTTAGGACTGCAGATGCATCCTTGAAGGACATAGTACAGTTTTGTACCTACCATAAATGTAGATGTCCGAGAGGTATGCATCTGCAGTCAGGATTACCCACCCTCCTTCCCCTCTGTGGTACTCCTAGGGTATTTGCCCACCTTGTAGCTAGCTGGGGGAATCTATTATGGTGTATTTGTTTGTATATATGTACATACATGTTTATATTGTTTGCTCTCTACTATTTGGAATATTTTTGCATTTATCCAAATTTAGCCTTCCTAGAGGGCACCTGGCATCTGCGGCAAGAAACACTGAGGAAAATGGCGTCGGCTGATGCTTTTATACCCAATTGACTGCAGCTATGACGTCGGGTGAAGTGCGACATCAGCCGAGGCCAGACCCAGACTTTGGAATCCGGCCGACCGAAGGGCTGCCTGAGGCAGGACAACCCATATGTTAGGACTGCAGATGCATACCTCTCAGACATCTACATTTATGGTAGGTACAAAACTGTACTTTTCCATATCTAGAAGACTGGCTCCATATTGCCACCACCGAGCATCAACTAATCAGGGCAAGGGAATACACAATCTGCTCTTGTTCTCAACTTGGGATCACCATAAACTATGAAAAATCTGCCTTGTTGCCTTGTCAATATATTACCTTTATAGGGGCAGATTTAGACACAAGGGCCATGATAGCTAAGCTGCCTCAAGAAAGAGCATTAACGATCCATTGCCAAGTTGTCATGCTGTTCACACAAAAGAGAATTCAAGCAAGATTTGTCCTCAAGGTCCTCGGTTCTCTGGCAGTGGCAATCACTCATGGCTCGCTTCCACATGAGAATTCTACAGTGGATTCTATTTGCACAATGGTCATTCCAGGATTTGCCCATGTCACATCAGATTCTGATCACGGAATCCTGCAATAGGGATCTGGAGTGGTGGCTTCACTCCCCTATGGTGACAATAGGCAGGCCGTTTCTAACCCCCCAATCTGTAGCCACAGTGACCACGGACACTTCCCAGATAGGGTGTGGGGGCATTATCTGGGACAGACTGTTCAAGGGACTTGGCAGGAGCACAAGTACCACTTGCACATCAATGTCCTGGAGATTAGAGCGATGCTCCTGGTGTAGCAAGCACTTCAAGGACTCTCTAACTTCAGGGACTATAGCAATTCAGACGGACAATATGTCGGTAGTATGGCACATCAACAAACCGGGAGGAATCAGGTCTTACCCCTTGTGTCGACAGGGTCTACAAGTTTGGCATTGGGCGATGTCTTCCCAATGATTTCTGGTTGCAACACACATCCTGGGGAAATCCAGTGTGATAGCAGACAAGCTCATCTGGGCTATCCTGATACCCCACAAGTGGTCCCTGAAGCAGGAAGTTGGGGACTTGATTTTTCACAAATGGGGCCAGCCATGCTGTGAACTGTTTGCCACCCCCCTCAACAACAAATACAGCAGCTACTTTGCCCTAGTCCCACCACCGGGACAGTCACCCAGGGACGCACATGTTCACGATTGGCCCCTGGGACTGATTTACGCCTTTCCACTATCTCCCCTGATTCCCAGGGTTCTTCAGAAAGCACAGTCGTTGGGTTGCAAGTTAATCCTCATTGTCCTTTACTGGCCTCATCAGATATGGTTCCCATTCTTTTAGCCTCACCTGCAAGGGGAGCTATGGATCCTTGACCCAGTGCCAGATCTTTTGAGGCACCAGTCAGAGGCTCTCCATCTTTCCATTCAATCTCTCAAGCTCACAGCTTGGTTTCTCCACTTCCAGTCTTAGCCAGGCTTCCTGATGTTTCTCCAGCAGTTCAACACATTTCCTCCCATAAGCCCACTACTAGGAGACTATATGCTAGTAAATGGAAGAGGTTCTCATGTTGGGCAGGCAAAAATCAGGTTGATCCCTTTACTGATCCTATTTCAAAGATTCTTGAATTTCTTGCTGAAACCTTTGACCAAGGAGCAGCTGCAGCTACTGTCCGAGTACAGTTAGCTGCCATTTCTAATTTCCATATGGGAGAAATGGGTTCCAATATCATGTCCCATAGGTTATGCAAGGCATTCCAAGAGGTACTACCCTGTTAAGACCTCCGATAAGAGAACCCCCTCCACCGGAATCTAAATTTAGTTTTAAACACTCTGATTCTTCCTCCCTTCGAACCATCTGCTTCTTGTCCGCTCAGATTTCTGACTTGGAAGACCTTTTTCTTGGTTGCAATTACCTCAGCTAGAAGGGTTTCAGAATTACCGGCCTTATGTATTTGTCCCCCATAAATGATTTTCCATAAAGATCTGGTTTCTCTCAGAACCAACCCCTCCTTCTTACCCAAGGTATGTTCTTCCCCAATCATTGCAACAAGGCAGAGTAAAGCTTCAAGACAGTTACCTTTCTGTTTACACAGGACAAAGGACTTTAGAAAGTCTGACCAATTGTTCATATCCTTTGTGGACAAAAAAAGAGGTTGTGCAGTCTCAAAGGTGACTTTATCAAAGTGGCTTTCAGACACTATAAAACATGTCTACGAGTTGCGTAATCAAAAACTTCCAGGGAAAATTAAAGGGCACTCAACAAGGGCCTTATCTACTTCTATTGCCTTTCAAGCCAGATTGCCTTTGGATTCGATCTGTGCAGCAGCTACATGGGCTAATCTTTATAACCATCACTCATTACAAAGTAGATGTGGCCTCCTGGAACAGGGCATCCTTTGGTTCCACGGTCCTGAAGAGTTTTTTCCAGTGAGACACCCAATTATCAGCTGCTGGGGACGCCGTCCCAAACAGCAAGAATGAAGGCGAGATATGGACAGCATAACAAAAAGAAGTTATGTACTTACCATAATGTTCCATGTTTTTTGTCCTTGATCTCGCCTTCCTTCTTGCGTCCCACCCTCCTTCCCCCTTCCTGGAGGATTGAGAGGAATCCCTTGATGTTCATCGTGTTTCACTGTTGCAGTCATTACACTTGGGTTATCCTGCTGGCAGGCTACCCACAGTCAGCCCGAGTTCCAAAGTCTAGGTCCGGCGTCGGTTGCTGTCGCCTCTTTCCTGACGTTAGTCCGCCGGGGTATAAAAGATGCAACTGATGCCATTTTCTTCAGTCTTTCTTGCCACGCGGTGCCCGAAGCAAAAGCAGTTTGCAAGTGCCGGTCGGCCGACTCCTGAGATTTTCGAAATTGAGTTTCAGAACCGAAGTCTTCAATAAAGCTAAGTACCCCGTTGGGGAAACTTTTTCTTGCTCCAGACCGATGTCAGTAAAAGTTAATAATTGTATTTCTTGTGGGAAGCAAATACCTCATAAGGACTGTCACTATTACTGTATTCCTTGTCTAGGCCCTGACCATGACATTACTAGTTGTCAGTTTTGTGCTAAATTCAACAAACGCACTATTAAACGTCGGTTTGATTTTGCTTTACATTATTTTGGCCGTAGGTTTAATTACATAATGCCGTCGGAACAACCGACAACTGGAATTTATAAAAAACGCAAAGACAAAGAAAAGGACAGGCATCCGAGGTCCAAAACCGACGGCGAAGCCTCTTCTAGGCCAGTCGCCGGTTCTCAGTGAGGTGCTTTCGTAGCCCCTGACACCTGCTACCTCAGAGCCACAGGCCATATCCGACAGCTATGTGGAGACACCGAGGCCTGTGGAAACTCAAGGTATTGGGCCTGCGGAAACTATTCCCTCAGATGGGTCCAGAGCCGCTTAGCAGGCATTGGCTTCTGAGGGTGTTTTCAGACCTTCACAGCTTACTATTAAGCCCACTACAGCAGCCAAGGCAAAGTCTAAAACACCATTAAAGACAAGGAAACAAGTACAGCATTCTCCTGAACAGTCATCCATGCCAAAGAAACAGATGCTTAAAATGGCCGAAGACCTAATTACTTTAATCAGGGGTTCCCATCCCCCTCCTGACAAAAGGCCTAGGCAAGACTCTGACTATGATTCCTCTGACCAGGTTTCTATTTCCTCTGATTCCTCTTCTGATCAAGGATATTCTTTCCCTCCCTTCGAGGACTCTGATGCAGAAGAGTCTATACCTTCTGCCTCTCCGCCTGAGGATTATTCTTTTGGGGAAACTCTGCACACCATGAGTGAGCATTTCCATTGGGAGAGCCAGGATTATTCAGAATCCAAGAAAAGGCTCAGAGACTTTATTTTATTGCCTCAGCACAGGCCCCTGGCTGTTCCCCCTGTGCTTGATATTGTTGATGATGTTTTCTGTGAGTCAAGTCTGTCTCCTGATTCTGTACCCCCTGCACCAGTACTACAGGGTCCCTGACTCTCATAAATTTCTTTACAAAAACCCTGCTGCAGATCCAGAAACAATTTCTCAGGGTCCTAAAGGGGTTAAGGCTTCCACTGCTAAAAATCCTGTCCCCTCTGATAAGGATTCCAGAGCTCTGGATAGATGGGGGGAAAATGTTTACACTTCTGCTACTTTAGCTGTAAGGGCATTAAATTGCAGTTTCACATGCTTAAATATTAACAGTACCTCATGTCCTTGTTAAAACAGAAAATGGTTTCGAACTCAAAGTCCTGGCAGTAAGGAAATGCAGGATTTATTGCATGCAGCTGAACAAGTGGGAAAGCATACTCTACAATGTGGTTTTGATTCATTAGAGGCTTCTTGTAGAGCCGCAGTTACAGGCTCTGTTATTCGAAGGCATGCTTGGTTGAAAGAACAAAGTTTACCTGAACATGTTAAAGTAAAATTATTGGATGCTCCACTACAGCATGATACTTTGGTGTTAAGGCAGAAGAGGTGTTAAAGAAAACTGAGGATAAAGCAAAATCAATGCAGATAGTAAAGGATTTCTTACAGGTTCAACCACCTAGGTTTAGCAGAAACTGGCCTTCAAAAAATTGGTCCTTTCCAGTGTCAGACAGACCACAGAGGCAGATACAGATGCCCAAGAGGCAGATCTCAGCCCCAAGGCTCCTACAGACCTAAACAGTGAGGTGCTTCAGCCCCCAAAGGAGGAGAAGACAAATCACAACCTTATAGGAAACAGTCCCAATGACTTCCCTCTACAGATGCCAAGCACTTACCTTTTGGCAGCTCCCCTAGGGGGAAAGCTAGCACTTTTCTCAAAAAATTGGCACATAATCACCCAGGACAAATGGGTGCTGAATATTGTCTCTCAGGGTTACAGGTTCCACTTTCACACACTTCCAAAATCAAAAGGTATGTCGGACCTGCTACAAAACCAATGGGCAGAGGCACAAAAACAAATTGCTGCTCTCATGGACATGGGAGCTATTCAAAGAGTATCACAGCAAGAACAGGGGCAAGGATTTTACTCAAGACTTTTCTTAGTACCCAGAAAGGACAAAGCCTGGAGACCAATACTGGGCCTGTTAATCCTAAATACTTTCCTGGATGTTCCAAAATTCAAAATGTTAACACTACAGCAACTTCTACCCATGCTGGGCAAGAAGGCTTGGCTAGTTACTTTGGACCTCAAGGAGGCATACCTGCATGTCCCAATCAGACAATCTTGCAGAAGATATCTCAGATTCATAGCAGGCTCAATGCATTACCAATTCTCTGCACTGCCCTTTGGCTTATCTACTGCGCCCAGGGTTTTCACAAAATGCCTGGCACCAGTAATTGCATTTTGCAGACAAAAAGGAATTCAAATATATTCCTACTTGGACGACTGCCTTATTCAAGCAGAGAGCAAGGACATTCTTCTAAAGCATCTGGCATTTGTAAAAAGATTACTAATTTGCCTAGGGTACACAGTAAACGAAAATAAATCAAAACTAGTGCCCTCTCAAGAGATAATATTCCTGGGTGCAAGCTTAAATACAACTGCCCAGATGGCTTATCTCACGCCAGACAAACAAAGGCAACTGACTCATTACTTTCAAATGATGGCAACAAAGACCCAGCTTCCTGCAAGAAAAATTCTGCAGGCCCTGGGCTTCATGGCGTCCTGCATTCTACTAATTCCATATGCAAGACTGCATATGAGGAAACTACAATGGTATCTAAAAAGTGTTGGACTCAACATTGCCACAGCCTAGAGACAATCATAACTTTAATTCCCTGCCTGCAACAGGAGTTTCGATGGTGGTCCCAGGCCTGTCACCACAACGAGGGACAGCCTTTCACCTTACCCACAGCCAGGTAGACAATAACAATGGATGCATCGGATTATGCCTGGGGGGCACATATGGCAAGAAAATGTATTCAGGGCACGTGGCCCAAGGAACAAATGCATCTTTACATCAATCAGAAAGAGATGCTAGCTGTACAGAATGCCCTGACAGCTTTCAAGGACCTACTACATCCAGGACAACTACTAATAAAGGCGGACAATACCACAGTTATGTGGGACATAAATAAGCAAGGGGGCACACATTCCTACCCCCTATGCAGGCAAGCCATGACTTTGTGGAACACAGCACTGACCTATCAAGTACATCTGCAGGCACAATTCCTGCCAGGAACAAAACATACACTGGCAGACGAGCTAAGCAGAAATCTCATGGGTCCTCATGAATGGAAACTAAATCCACAGGTGTTCAGCATGATAACAAAGAAATGGGGATGCCCAGACATAGATCTTTTTGAATCCCCCCACAATTGCCAACTACAGAAATTCTGCACAAGAACTTACCACTCTCAAGCATGGAAAGTGAATGCTGTGTCATTCACCTGGAAAACCCTGACAGTTTATGCCTTCCCTCCAATGCCTCTTCTTACCAAGGTACTCCTAAATGTCAGAGAAGAGAGGCCAAAAATGATCCTGATTGCCTCAGACTGGCCACACCAGCACTGGTGCCCAATCCTAAAGAGCTTGTCTCAAGGCCCAGCCTGCTTTTACCTCAAATTCCTCATCTGACTCACAAAACAATCAGATTCTGCGCAGTCAACTCAGAACATTAAATCTGGCAGCATGGCAGATAAGGTAGCCACTCAATCTGCGCCTCTCTAAAGCTGTTATGGATGTCATTTTAGAAGCCAGGAGGCTCAGCACTAGGAAATCTTATGCAGAAAAATGGAAAAGATTCTGTGCTTGGAACCAGGCACAAGGGCTCGACCCACTTGTTCCAAATATACCTCAGATTTTACAATACCTAACTGAGATGCTGGACAAAGGCCTATCTTTTTCATCAATTAAGATCCATGCCTCTGCCATTTCAGCGCATTACAATACGGAGCCTCCTATTTTTTCACATCCTCTACTAAGACAGTACCTCAGAGGGGCAAAAAACATAAGACCCCCAAGGAGAGCACCTATACCAACTTGGGATCTCAATTTTGTTTTAGAAAAGCTCACACTGCCTCCCTTTGAACCAGCCAGCACAGCTGATATAAAATTCTTATCATGGAAAACTGCTCTGCTCCTAGCAATAACTTCAGCAAGAAGAGTCTCAGAGTTACAGACATTAATGGCTGTGGAACCTTTCATTATTTTTCACCAGGACATGGTTTCTCTTAGGACAAACCCAACATTCATGCCAAAAGTAGTTTCCAATGTGGCTCTAAACCAAACCATTCATTTACCAACTTTCTACCCAAACCCCCAGAATAAAGGGGAGAGAATTCTGCATGCTTTGGATGTACACAGAAACTACAATTCTACTTGAACAAAACAAAAGCTTTCAGAAAAACTGAGCAACTGTTTGTAGCCTATGCTGCAGGATCACAAGGAAAGCCTACCACAAAGCAGACAATTTCAAAATGGATAGGACACTGCATTCGCTTCTGTTATGCACAACATGGCAAATCAGTGCCTAGGGGCATTAGGCCACATTCTACCAGAGCAGCAGCCACTTCAGCAGCCTTTCTCAGTGGAGTACCAACCAAAGACATTTTAGAAGTTGCAACCTGGAGTTCAGTGCACACTTTCACCAAGCACTACCTCTTACCTCTGTACTCTACTCTAAATCCAGAGCAGGATTTGCCACTGCAGATGTCCTTCAAGGATGCATCTGCAGTCCTTACAAATGGGTTGTCCTGTCGTCAGGCAGCCCTTTGGTCGGCTGGATTCCAAAGTCTGGGTCTGGCCTCGGCTGGTGTCGCACTTCACCCGACGTCATAGCTGCAGTTATTCGGGTATAAAGGCATCAGCCGACGCCATTTTCCTCAGTCTTTCTTGCCGTGGTGCCCAAGCAGAAGATGTTCGCAAGTGCCGGTCGGTCAGAACCAGAGATTACTACTACCGAATACTTCTACTACTACCAAGACTTCTAAAAGCTAAGTACCCCGTTGGGGACTCTTTCTTGCCTCAGCCGATGTCAGAAAAAGTGAATAACTGTTTAACTTGTGGGAAACAAATACCTCATAAAGATTTCCACTCTTACTGCTTACCTTGTTTAGGCCCAGACCACGACGTAGCAGCTTGTCTAGCCTGTGCTTCTTTTAACCGGCGGACGCTTAGACGTCGGTCGGAATTTGCTGAGGAGTTTTTCGGCCCCGATTTTGCTTATATTATGCCGTCAGATCCTCCGACTACGCAAATATCTAAAAAGCGCAAGGAAAAGGACCGACACTCGCGGTCCGTGGTTTCGGCCGAAACCGCGGTTAAGCCAACCGTGAGTGTCTCAGTTTCGGCTGAAACCGAGCAAGCGGTTCTTCCTTCAGCCGAAAACTTACCTTCTACCGAGGCCTCTTCCAACCTGGTGGAATCGGCTTCTGAAATCCCACCTGCTGTTGCAGTTTCTCAGGAATTATCTGACACTATTCCCTTGGATATTTCAACCCCTGCACGTGGAGCTGCTAGGCCACCTGCAGCCATGTCCATTAAGGCCTTTGCCAGGGCTAAAGCAGCTAAAGCTACTAAATCTGTGCCTGCTAAGACCCCCTCTCACAGGCCTAGCTCTAGTTCACAAATGCTTAGTTTAGCAGAGGATCTCATTTCTTTAATCCGGGGATCCCAACCTCAACCAGACAGGGCCTCTCACCCACCTCCAGAGAAGAGGCCTAGAGCAGAGCCCCCTGAGCCAGTTTCTACAGATGATTCCTCTGATGATTCAGATAATACAGACCCTCCAGAGGCTCCTTTCTCCCCTTATGAAGACTCTGATGCTGAAGAGTCCATCCCTTCTGCCTCTCCGCCTGAGGAATTTTCCTTTGGGGAAACCCTGCATACTATGAGGGAACAATTTCAGTGGCAGGGCCAGGATTTTTCAGACTCCAGAAAAAGGCTTAGAACCTTTCTGCATTTACCACAGCATAGGCCTTTAGCCATACCTCCAGTTCTTTCTGTTGTAGATGATGCATTTAATGATGCTTGTACTGCTCCTGATTCTCTACCTCCGGCCCCTGCTAAGCCCGATAGGTACTACAGGGTTCCGGACACGCATTACCATTTGTATAAGGCTCCTTTTGCAGATCCCGAGACTATCTCCCAGGGACCTAAGGCTGTAGCAGCTACCTCTGCCAAGAACCCCCTCCCCTCTGAAAGGGAATCCAGGTCCTTAGAGAGATGGGGTAAAAAAGTTTACACTTCTGCTACTCTTTCAGCTAGGGCCTTGAACTGTCAATTTCACATGATCCAGTATCAGGAATTTATGCTAGACCAGTTAACCAAAAAGCTGTCCTCGGATGAACCATTAGACAAAAAATCTGTTCAGGAAATGGTACATAACATTCAGCAAGTCAGTAACCATTCTTTAAAATGCAGCTATGATGCACTGGAGGCTTCCTTTAGATCAGCCATGACTGGCACAGTTATCAGAAGGCATGCATGGTTAAAAGAGCAGGCCTTACCAGACCATGTCAAATCAAAACTATTAGATGCTCCCATGGATAAGATCAATTTGTTTGGCTCTCCTGCACAACAGGTGCTGAAGAAGATGGAAGAGAAGGCAAAATCTGTCCAAACAGTGACTTGGCTCTGGCACCGCCTACCAGGGAACAACTAGAAGCACCCTTAGGCGGGAAGCTAGCCTTATTTTCAATAAACTGGCATTACATCACAAGAGACAAGTGGATTTTGCAGACAATAGACCAAGGTTACAGGTTTCACTTCCATACTCTACCAGGGAAGAGAGGAATGCCAAACCTACCTCCAAATCAAAAGGCAGAAGCTCTAAAACAAATATCTCAATTATTAAGGATGAGAGCTGTGGAAAAGGTACCATCTATGGAGCAAGGAAAGGGATTTTACTCCAGACTCTTCCTGGTACCAAGAAAAGAAAACAAATGGAGACCTATTCTCGACCTGTCCGCTTTAAACACATTCCTCATCGTTCCAAAATTCAAAATGCTGACTCTACAGCAGCTTCTTCCCATGCTGGGCAAGGAGTCTTGGCTGGTAACTCTAGATCTCAAGGAGGCATACCTGCACATCCCCATACGACCAAATTGCAGAAGATACCTCAGATTTCTTGCAGGATCAGAGCATTATCAATTCTCAGCATTGCCCTTTGGCTTATCTACTGCGCCCAGAGTGTTCACGAAATGCCTGGCATCAGTAATTGCTCATTGCAGGCTTCAGAATCCAAATCTACCCTTACCTGGACGACTGCCTGATACAAGCGGACAACAAAAACAAGTTAGCAGAAGACTTGAAAAGGGTCATTTACCTACTACAAGCCCTGGGATACACAGTCAATATAAAAAAGTCAAGGCTGATACCATCCCAAAGGATAACCTTTTTGGGTGCAGAGCTGGACACATCGAAACAAATGGCATTCCTAACCGCAGAAAAACAGGAGCAACTACCTCTCTACTTCTTGGCATTAACAAAGCAGAACCATCTAACAGCAAGAAAAGTCCTGCAAGCCTTGGGCTTCATGGCATCCTGCATAATATTGGTTCCACATGCCAGACTGCATATGAGAAAGTTACAGTGGTACCTAAGGAATTTATGGTCTCAACACAAGCACAGCCTAGAAACCCAAATTCCAATAATTCCATGCCTGAAGCAAGAATTCCAATGGTGGGCTCAGGCCTGTCAATCAAACACAGGATTGCCCTTCCACAGCACTCAACCAAGCCAAACCATCACGACGGACGCCTCAGACCTCGGTTGGGGGGCCCACATGCAGAACAAGTGCATACAAGGTTTATGGACTCAAGACCAGCTGCACCTGCACATAAATCTAAAGGAAATGCTGGCAGTAAAACTGGCAATTCAGACATTCAGACCATTTCTCCGACAAGGTCAATTGATGATAAGGACAGACAACACCACAGTTATGTGGTACATCAACAAACAGGGAGGCACACATTCATCCCTCTATGCCGGATGGCACTGGACCTCTGGAATGTGGCCCTGAGCTACAACATTCAGTTACAAGCAATTTTTGTACCAGGAAAAGAAAACAATCTAGCAGACATATTAAGCAGGACTACCACGGATGCCCACGAATGGATGCTGCATCCGGACATCTTCAAAACCATTACAAGAAAATGGGGACTCCCAGAAATAGACTTATTTGCATCCCCACGCAATCACCAGCTAAAGAAATTCTGCACAAGGACGTACCACCCACTTGCTTGGAAGGTGGACTCCCTATCTTTCAGTTGGAAAAACCTGACAGTATATGCATTTCCACCACTTCCTTTGATGCACAAGGTGCTATTGAAGATCAAAGAGGACCATCCAAGGATCATTCTGATAGCTCCAGACTGGCCAAGACAACATTGGTACCCATTACTGAGGAGCATGTCTCCGGAACAAATATGGCCCCTACCCCTGGTTCCCTTGCTGTTAACACAGAACAACTACAACATCTTGCATCCAAACCTGAAAACTCTGCAGCTGACTGCCTGGAACATTGCATAAGACCAATTAACCCAAATTTATCCCAAAGGGTTAAAGACATTATCCTGGAGGCTCGCAGACCCTCAACAAGGAAAAATTATTCAGCAAAATGGATCTCATTTGGAGTACTGCAAAAGGAGAAGATGTGTCACTGGTAAACATAGCCAACATCCTGGAATACTTGGCAGAGCTCTTCCACAAAGGCCTGTCCTATTCTTCCATTAAGATTCATGCATCAGCTATTTCAGCAGAATACGGCTTGGATCCTCCAGTCTTCTCACATCCTCTGCTCAGGCAGTTTCTGAGAGGAATTAAAAATGTAAAACCTCCTAGGAAGCCACCATTGCCAGCATGGGACTTGAACTTTGTGCTAGAAAAATTGACACTTCCTCCTTTCAACCAGCAGCAACAGCAGAATTACAATACTTATCATGGAAAACTGCTTTCCTGCTGGCAATCACTTCAGCAAGAAGGGTATCTGAGCTACAGGCATTAATGGCAGTACAACCCTTCCTGATCTTCCATCAAGATAGAGTGTCCATGAGAACAAATCCTACTTTTATGCCTAAGGTGGTCTCCAGAGTATCTTTAAATCAGGCTATCCACCTACCTACATTCTTCCCCAACCCACAGAACAGGGAGAAAGACTGTTGCATACCTTGGATGTACATAGACAATTACGCTACTACCTGGACAGGACCAAGGGCAATAGAAAAACTGACCAGCTACTGGTAGCATATGCAACAGGAATGGAAGGAAAAGCAATTTCAAAACAGACAATCTCCAAGTGGATAGGAAATTGCATTAGATTTTGTTACTCCTACCATGGAAAGAAAACTCCAGAAAACATCAGGCCTCACTCTACAAGGGCTACAGCCACTACCACAGCTTTCCTACGAGGAGTGGCTACCAAGGACATTTTAGAGGCTGCTACTTGGAGCTCCGTGCATACATTTGCCAAGCATTATAATTTACCTTTATACTCTAGATCCCGAGCAGGTTTTGCCACTGCTGTTTTGCAAGGGATCTTAACTACACCATAATTTTATTTTTCCTCCTCCCCAGTTTGGCTATGGTATTCTACCCATTTGTAAGGACTGCAGATGCATCCTTGAAGGACATAGTACAGTTTTGTACCTACCATAAATGTAGATGTCCGATAGGAATGCATCTGCAGTCAGGATTACCCACCCTCCTTTCCCTCTGTGCTACTCCTAGGGTATTTGCCCATCTTATAGCTAGCTGGGGAATCTATTATGGTGTATTTGTTTGTATATATGTACATACATGCTTATTTTTTGTTTGCTCTCTACTATTTGGAATCATTGGCATTTATCCAAATTTAGCCTTCCTAGAGGGCACCTGGCATCTGGGGCAAGAAACACTGAGGAAAATGGCATTGGCTGATGCCTTTATACCCGAATAACTGCAGCTATGACATCGGGTGAAGTGCGACACCAGCCGAGGCCAGACCCAGACTTTGGAATCCGGCCGACCGAAGGGCTGCCTGACGACAGGACAACCCATTTGTAAGGACTGCAGATGCATTCCTATCGGACATCTACATTTATGGTAGGTACAAAACTGTACTTTCTGCAGGGCCTGGTAGCCTCTCCAAATCCAATTTAGACCCAGCCGCCCAATCTCAGCTTTGGGATTCTACCCAAGTGTAATGACTGCAACAGTGAAACACGATGAACATAGTACAGTTGTGTACCTACCATAAATGTAGATGTTTGAGTGTATTCACTGTTGCAGTCCGGGTTACCCGCCCACCATCCCCCTTTTCCTTTGTTGGGACTTCTCTGTACTTCTCAACTCTATACAACCTATGTGGTGTATTTGCTTGTAGATGAAGGATATGTTTATATTAGTACATGCATGCTTTTTGGCATAATTTATTCTTTTCAGCCTTCCTATCTGGGGGCACCTGACATCTGGGGCAAGAAAAACTGAAGAAAATGGTGTCGGTTGCATCTTTTATACCCCTGGTGCACTGACATCAGGGAAGAGGTGACAGCAACCAACGCCGGACCTAGACTTTGGAACTCGGGCCGACTGTGGGTAGCCTGCCAGCAGGATAACCCAAGTGTAATGACTGCAACAGTGAATAAACTTGAACATCTACATTTATGGTAGGTGCACAACTGTACTTTTTATTGGTTATGCTGGCTGGGTTTCCTTTATACCATACCTTATGGTTAGTCTCCGTCTACTACTATTACTATTGTGGAGGGGTCACACCTTTTATATGTAGGTGTCATCAGATATGTAAAGTAGAGTATAGATCTTGTCTATTTATATGGTCTAGTGTTGGGTTATCACAAACGAGATCTGGGTAACTACCGCTAGGCATGCTGGGATAGGGGCTAGCCTTGAACCAGTAAAAGCTCTCGTGCTATAGTATTCGGTCGAGTCAGAGCCGAGGATCGGCTCAGAACCCAAACAGCAAGAAGGAAGGTGAGATCAAGGGCAACAAACATGAACGTTATGGTAAATACATAACTTCTTTTTTTTTTTTTGCTTCTAGTCCTTGAATTCCAATATGGTTTTGGTAAGCCATCTGACAGCAGATCTTCCGAAAAAATTGAAAGATAAAGACAGAGACAGACCGCACAGGTACAAACATACCAACAATGCTTCTGTTAAGCTAGTCGTCCATTCCCCAGTACTCAGTGAGGCTCTTTTGCAGCCCCTGATGCTCGCTTCTGTTGATTTGCAGGCCACTACAGAGACTCTGAGTCCACTGTACCACAAAACTCTAATTTGGCTAAGGATCCTGCAGTCTCTACCTTGGATGGGTCTGGAGCTGCAGAGCAGGCACCAGCTTCCGAGGAAGTCCTTCACACTACCGAATCTCAACACAAACCTACGTCTTCTTTCGCAACTACCACTCTTTCTAAAACTACCGAGTTTCTTAGGCCCAGGGTACGAACCACATCCAAGAAACCGACGACCTACTCTCCGGCAGCTTGCTACCTTGCCTCCATGTTAAAATGGTGGAAGACTTTATCATGCTGATCAATGGAAGCCAGGCTACCCCCTCCAAAAGGAAAAGAGATCTGTCCCCTGTACGTTTGTCTGAACAAGAGTCAGATGAATCTGATTCATCTGAATATGAAGACCTGCAACCCCTCTCCACTTGTGAGGATTCTGATGCAGAGGATTCCATTCCTTCAGCCTCTCCTCCTGAAGATTTTTCCTTTGGGAAACCCTGCATACTTTAAGGGAGCATGTCCAATGGGAAAGTCAGGACTACCCTCAGTCTAAAAAAAAGACTCGGGGAATTCCTAGATCTTCTACAAAACAGACCGTTGGCCAACCCCCCCAGACTTGGATGTTGTGGAGGATGTTTTCCGTGAATCCAGCTAGACTCCTGATGCCCTTCCTCCTGCTCCCAGACAACCACACGGCTCCTATAGAATCCCTGACACAGACAAAATCTTTTTAAAAATCCTACAGATGACCCTGAGGTCATTTCTCAAGGGCCAAAAGGGATTAAAGCAACCTCTCTGCTAAGAATCCCACCCCCTCAGACAGGGATTCCCAAGCTTTGGACAGATGGGGTAAAAAAGTATACACCTCAGCTACTCTTGCTGTCAGGGCACTAAATTGTCAGTTCCATATGCTGAAATTTCAGCAACATACCTTGGAACTCCTTAAACAAAAAATGTCTTCTTTTCCTGCTTGGGTAGAATCTAAAGATTTACAAGAGTTAATGCATTCTGCAAGTCAAGTAACTAAACACACCTTGCACTGTGGTTTTGATGCCCTAGAAGCTTCTTGCAGGGCAGCAGTCACTGGATCTGTCATTAGAAGGTATGCATGGCTTAAGGAACAACCCCTGCCTGACCATGTCAAATCTAAATTGTTGGATGCCCCCTTGCACAAAGATAACTTATTTGGCACTAAGGCAGAAGAGGTCTTAAAAAAAAGATGGAAGGGAAAGCAAAATCTACGCAAGCAGTTAAGGATTTCTTGCAGGTCCAGCCCCCTAGGTTCAGCAGGCATTGTCCCTCCAAACACTGGTCTTTTCCTGCTCCCAGTAACCCAGTCCTGCCTAGGCCTTATGAAAGCAGATCCCCCAGACAGCAGCCCCAGGGAATGCAGAGACCTAAGCAGTGGACTACCTCCACTTCAAAACCAGGGAGTTCTAAGCCACCCCCTTATGGTAAGAACTCACAATGACTCACCTCTTCCACCCCCGCCCTCTGCCCACCATCACTTACCCGTAGGAGGAAAACTCTCCTTTCACTCAAGCACCTGGACCACCATTACCAAGGACCACTGGATTTTGAACATTGTGTCTCAGGGATACAAATTTTCCTTCCACCCCCTTTCAACCCCAAAAGGGTTCCCAGGTCTACCACCAAATCAGTGGGCGGAGGCTCCAAAGCAAATCCTTTCTCTGCTCTCTGAGGGCAGTAGAGCACGTTCCTGCAAAACAGATAGGCCAAGGTTTCTACTCCAGACTTTTTCTGGTGCCCAGAAAAGAGGGCACCTGGTGCCCCATCCTCGATCTATCCATTCTAAACACCTTCCTGGTGATCCCAAAATTCAAAATGCTCATCCTCCAACAGCTGCTACTCATGCTGTCCAAGGATGCTTGGCTAGCCACCCTGGATCTAAAAGAGGCTTACCTCCACATTCCTATCAGGGAATCATGCAGGAAACCTCTCCGCTTCAGGGCAGGATCTCAACACTTTCAGTTCTCTGCGATTCACTTTGGCTTATCTACTGCTCCTAGAGTTTTCACAAAATGTTTGGCTCCGGCCATTGCCTTTTGCAGACAAAGAAATATTCAGATTTACCCATACCTAGATGACTTCCTTATTCAAGTAGACAGTCAGGAAAAGCTGTTCAAGCACCTGGCCTTTGTAAAGACCCTACTAACCTCCCTAGGGTACACGATCAATGAAAAGAAATACAAACAGGTGCCCTCCCAAAGGATAATCTTCCTGGGAACAAGTCTGGACCCAGTATCCCAGATGGCATACCTTACTCCAGAGAAACAATTTTTCCTGACAGCCTACCTCTCTCAACTTGCCACCAGGCCCCAGCTATCTGCAAGGAAGATCCTACAAGCTCTGGGGATCATGGCATCTTGCATACTACTCATTCCATATGCCAGACTGCATATGAGGAAACTTCAGTGGTACCGAAGAGCCTTTGGTGTCAACACACTCAAGACCTGGAAACTCTACCTGTAATTTCTTGCCTCAGAAAATATTTTCTTTGGTGGGCAACAGCTTGCTCCCACAACAAGGGAATGCCTTTCTCCCCACCCCCTGCCACCCAGACCCTCACCACAGATGCATCAGACTACATTTGGGGTGCACACCTGGCCGGCAGGTGCATACAGGGCCAATGGAGCCCACAGCAAATCCCTCTGCACATCAGTGAAAAAGAGATGATGGCTGTGCAGCACACCTTGATAGCTTTCAAGCCGCTTCTCTCTCTCTAGGGGCTCTCCTAGGTTCATAGGTTGGTACTAGGCTATCGGCCCTAGGGCCTATACAAGCCTAGCCATAACAATTCCCTGGCTATTCCTTCCCACAGTATTTACTTCCCTGGACCCCTGTCTAGCAGGGCGACTGACGTGATCCCCGGGGTGAATTTCCTGATTAAAACAGAAAACACCACTGTGATGTGGTACATCAACAAGCAGGGAGGGACTCACTCCTATCCTTTATGCAGGCTGGCCATGACCCTTTGGCAGACAGCGTGTGCCATGCAACTACACCTGTTAACACAATTCCTACCAGGCTCTCTCAACTTTTCTGGACCCACATGAGTGGCAACCCAACAGAAGTACCTTCACCCTAATAACTCAGAAATGGGAGAGTCCCGAAAGTCGACCTCTTTGGCTCCTACACCAACCATCAGCTCAGCAAATTCCGCACCAGGGAGCATCACTGCATGGCTTGGAAAATGGATGCCCTGTCCTTCCTCTGGGTCAGTCTATCAGTCTATGCCTTTCCTCCCCTACCTCTCATACCCAGGGTACTGCTCAAAATAAGGGAGGAAAAACCAAGGACCATTTTTTATAGCTTCAGACTGGCCCTGGCAGCACTGGTACCCCTTGCTGTACAGCCTGTCCCTGCTACCTCCATGGCATCTTTCTCAGATCCCAAACCTACTGACCCAGAGGGAAGGGGGATTCATGCATCCCCAATTGCAGACCCTCAGTTTGGCAGCTTGGCTTATTCCCTAACCCTGAACCAATCTGCCAACATCAGTAAACAGGTTCTGGATGTTATCCATGAGGCCAGACGTCCTAGCACCAGAAAGTCTTTTGCTGATAAATGGAAAAGGTTCTGCACCTGGATCCAGGCTAAGGGAGCCAATACGGCACAGCCCTCCCTCCCATCCTGGATTACCTAGCTGACCTACTACACAGTGGCCTCTCTTTCTCCTCTAAAAAAAAAATCATGCCTCTGCTATTTCAGCTCATTTTCCCACTGAGCAGCCCCTTTTCTCACACCCTTTGATCAAACAGTTCCTAAGAGGGACTAGCAACTTGAGGCCACCCAGAAGGGCACCAACACCAGCTTGGGACCTTAACTTTGTATTGGAAAAGCTAACCCTTCCCCCCTTTTAAACCAGCTGCTTCTGCAGAGCTAAAATTTCTCTTCTGGAAGACCGCATTCCTTCTGGCCATCACTTCAGCCAGAGGAGTCTCTGAGCTGTAAGCACTCATGGCTGTGGAACCCTTCATCATCTTCCATGCAGAGTGGGTATCCCTCAGAACTAACCCATCCTTCATGCCCAAGGTGGTGTCCAGTGCAGCTCTCAACCAATCCTTTCATTTGCCTACCTTTTTTTTCTAATCCCCAGAACAAGAGAGAAAGGATTCTTCACTGTCTAGATGTGCACAGACAGCTCAGATTCTATCTAGACGGGACTAAATCCTTCAGAAAGTCTGATCAGTTGCTGGTTAGCTTTGTTACAGAGGCAGAAGGCAAAGCCATCTCATAGGTTCATAGGTTGGTACTAGACTATCGGCCCTAGGGGCCTATACAAGCCTAGCCATAACAATTCCCTGGCTATTTCTTCCCGCACTATTTACTTCCCTGGACCCCTGTCTAGCAGGGCGACTGACGTGATCCCCGGAGTGAATTTCCTTTCTCCCATCATCAAGGTTCCTTTTGAAGAGGGCCAAAGAGGCGCTCTGCTTGACATGTATGGGCAGTCTATTCCAGAGTCTGGGGAGTCTCTGGGTCAGGAACCTATCCCTCCAGCATGTTTTGTTTATTGTGATGACAAGATTTAGATCTCTGGAGCATGTAGCTCTGAGGGATTGGGATTTCTTTAAATGTAGCAGGTCCAACAGCTCTGGGTTTGGCATGGCCTTGTATGTTAAGCAGAGATCGCCTCAGAGTAGACGATATGCGACAGAGTATAGCTGGAGTTTTTTTAAGGTGGTCAGCATAGGGCATCTGCTTTAGGCCTGTGATTCTTTTAGTGAGGTATTTCTGCAGCCTTTCCAGTTGTTGCAGATGTCTTCAGAGGTACATACCAAATGGGGCGTTTATAATTGGTCTAATGAGGGATGAGTACAGTGGGACAATGACCTCCTTTTTTCTGGATAAAAAGCCTTTAGTGATGAGGTGTGCCACATAGAAGGATTTCCTGACCATTGTGGCGATGTGGTTATTGAAGGTGAGACCACTGTCCACCTGTGTCCCTAAGTCTCTTATCACACTTTCGGTGTTTAGTGTACTGCCACCTATGTGATAATTCATGGGTACATGTTTTTTCTCCAAACCATTTCCAAATGGGTAGCACACTACATCCATTTCTGCTACAAACAGCATGAAAAGCCTCCCCCCAAGGGGGTCAGGACACACTCCACCAGAGCAGCCTTAACCTCTGCAGCTTTCCTCAGAGGAATCCCCACCAGGGACATCCTGGAGGCTGCCACCTGGACATCTAGTCACACTTTTAGCAAGCATTACCACCTGCCTCTCTTCTCCAAATCCAGGGCAGGGTTTGCCTCTGCAGTCTTGCAGGGCATCCAAGCCAGCCACTAGTTTCCTTGACTGCCTCCACCCTTTTCCTCAGCTTTGGGAATCAAACCAAATGTGATGACTGCAACAGTGAAACACAACGAACATAGTACAGCTGTGTACACTTACCATAAATGTAGATGTCTGAGTGTATTCACTGTTGCAGTCCTGGTTTCCCTCCCTCCATCCCCCTTTCTTCTCTTTCTCCTTTTATTACCATTCTGACTTGTTCTCCTTTCCTTACAAGGGATGTATTGGTATTTATTTTCAACTGGTGGAGTTCTTCCACCAGAACCTGGCCCCCTACTTGGGGGCTCCTGACAGGTTAGGGCAAGAAAAGCTGATGTAATTGCGTCAGCTGCCTTACGTTATACTACTGACGACCTGGCGTCAGTCCTCAAGCGACTGCAACCAATGCAGAAATACTAAGTCTCTGGTATTTGGGCCAGCCGAGGGCTACCCTGGCAGGGATAACCCAAATGTGATGACTGCAACAGTGAATACACTGTAACATCTACATTTATGGTAAGTGTACACAACTGTACTTTCTAGGCACTGGGAAATTGTTAGAAGCAGCAGAGACATTACTGCTATTCTGGGAGATGCACCTACTTTCTCCCACAAAAAAACAGTCCTTACATGTTTCTTTTGAACACTCGGATTAACCTTTTTTCCTTGAACAGAATGTTAATGCTGATAAGACACCAGTCATGTTCAAATGCATAGGTTCAGAGTTTCTACATAGGTAAAACCTCTGGAAGACTTTCTAGTAGTATAGAAGAGCACTGTGCAGCCATTCAAAAGGACTTGAGAAATGCATTAAGCAAGCATAGTTTATACTGCACAAACTTCCAAACGTTTACATTCATAGTGCTTGAACAACTGTGTGTGTGTGTGTGTGTGTGTGTGTGTGTGTGTGTGTGTGTGTGTGTGTGTGTGTATATATATATATATATATATATATATATAAATATGCATACATATACACAATAGAACTTTGAATAAAACTCTAAACGTCGGACTAATAAAGAAATACAGAGAGAGACGGTGACTAGTGCTTTCATCCATTTAACTCATTCCCTCCAGTACAGCTTTTTAGTGTGTACCTTTAACTCCTAGTGGGTGTGGCCTTTGCCTTTAAAAATAAAGTTATCACCTTACAATTCTAACAAATACTCATTGACAAGAGGTCAAATATCAATATAATTGTGTTTGCCATCATGTATGCTTCAAGATAAAATATTCTGATATCTTGTATGAAGCATGGTTTTGGAATTATTAACGCAAGTATGAACAAGTAATATTTGACGCCTAGAGGAGCAGTAGGAGGTAACTGCAGATGCACCTGGAGGCGTCACTTAGATGTAATGAATAAACTAGACTTCATAAGTAACAAATACACACTTGGAATCCAATATATATTTTCTCATTACAGTGTAAAGTGATACTGAATATTTAAACCAATCCAAAATAAGCAAACCGAGAATAATTTGTAAGTAGTTTCAATGACCAATAACTCTAAAAGCATTCAAACATTTGAACTAACAAGACCCAAATTTCTGGCAAGTACTAGTTGTGTACTACATGTGACAACAATCTCCGGTATTCTCCATATGTCTGGCCTATGGGGTAGGTTGCAAGACGGAAGCCTTATCTTTCACAGAAGAACATCCAGGCCTGTTAAAATTTGCAAAACAATACATTGTCTCCCAAATGCATGTGGGAAGATGCGTTATTGTTTGAGACCAAGGCTGAACGTTTTGGCCACAATTCAAATAGGTATGTTCGGTGCAAAAACAGCATTTTGCATCATGAAAAGAACACCATCCCTACAGTGAAGCATGGTGGTGGCAGTATCATGTTTTGGGGTTGCTTTTCTTCAGCTGGAAATGGGGCTTTCATCAAGGTGGAGGGAATTATGAGCAGTTCCAAATACGTGTAACTTTTGGCCCAAAACCTTCAGGCATCACCTAGAAAGCTGAAGATTAAGAGGAATTTCACCTTTCAGCACAACAATGACCCCAAGCATACATCCAAATCAAGAAAAGAATGGTTTCACTAGAAGAAAATTTAAGTTTTGGAATGGCCCAGCCAGAGCCCAGACCTTTTTCCAATAGAAAGTCTGTGTGATGTGACCTGAAGAGGGCTGTGCACAAGAGTTGCCCTGGCAATCTGACAAATTTGGGTGCTTTTGCAAGGAAGAGTGGGAAAATATTGCCAAGTCAAGATGTGCCATGCTGTGTGTGTGTGTGTGTGTGTGTGTGTGTGTGTGTGTGTGTGTATATGTATGCAAAATGGTTTTCTATTAGAATGTCGAAGCGAACTCCATCGACTGTACTGTTGAACACGGAAGTTCAAAAATGGTAATATCGAAGACCAAAAACCAACCTAGGAACAGTTTTAACATGGGTCGAGATAGGTGTTCAGTGTTATTGCCGAACTACAAACCTCTCCCCTATCTCGACCCATGTTAAAACCCATTCCTAGGTTGGCTTTTGGTCTTCGATATTACCATTTTCAAACTTCCATGTTCAACAACAGTACAGTCGACAGAGTTCGCTTCGACATTCTAATAGTACACCTGCAAAATGTGTATATGTATATAATAAAATTTGTATGCACTTGTTCCATAGGAAGAATTTACTTTGTCTTCAGTCTTTAGGTGCCAAGTTGACGGAGTTTTACAGTATTGGGAGTATCCAATACTGGAAGGTGTTTACAAAATTTCATTGTATGCTGTTGATCTCATAATTTGTGTGTCAGATTATGAAGGACATGTGAAGCTAACCTTCCAGGAACTGGAGAAATTTTCTCGGTAAATGAGCTTAATGCAAAAGTGTTTGAAACAAATTATGCCCTTTCTCTCCCTCTTAAAAGCCCTTAGACTCGTGCCTCATTTTTATAGGACTCTTAATTCCATTTCGGAATAAGACTAATGAATACGTATCTGCCTTTACAGAGTTATATTATAAAGAAATTTTGACTAATGAAGGGGCTCCTTGCAAGATGTAAGTAGATTTGTCTGCACATCATGCAGTAAAACACAGGCTGTGAGCTTGTTTGTTTTACTACTTGTATTGTATGCTGTTCAGGGATTTTTAATAGCACTTTCTCTGGTCAGTTAGTTTTTAGCCATCTTAAGAAAACATATTTCTAATGTTATTGGGTCAGGACAAAATCTGAGAATGGATGAAATATATTGTCACTTCTAGCAGCATGTGATCTCTAGGGGGTTCCTGACATTGAGCTTTATGAAATGGTTTCTCATTTAAAATTGCTCAGTGGATTGCTAGGTAGGGCCCCCCCCCCCCCTTGGATATCCATCATACTTTCAAAATTGTGTGGACTTGTATGCCAAAACTATGGTTAAGAGGGGTTACCATATTAGATTGGGGTCCTTATATATATATTGGGCTAACCACCTCTAGGGTCCTTATAAGCCTAGCCATCCAACCCAAATGTGACCCACAAATTTGATTTATATAGGGAATGATTTACTGACTCTTTGTCCTCCAGAGACCTAGGAGCCTGACCAGAGGTGAATTTCCAATTATCCATCAATTGGTCCAAGTTGCCTGTTCCAGCGAATGGGAATTCTCTAAAACTTATTTGTCTCCAACATGTCCTTTTTATGTTGCAAGCAAAATTTAGGTCTTTTAATCCAGTAGTTCTGATGCTGTTTGTTTGCACGAGTGTAAAAGGTTCATCAAAATAGGGTCCAGAGATGCCTTATATGCCAGGCAAGGATAACCTCTAAGTAACCTATATGGAACTGAGAAAGGAGACAGGGCTTTGAGGCTAGCTGCATAGGACATCTTGTATACTCACTGTATTCCTTTTGTAAGGAACTTTTTGTGGACATTCATTTTTTTTTTCTTTTTCTGAAACAAGAAATTCGAAGGCTGAATTTCTGCCTATTAAATTCTCAAATGTATGGGCATTACAGCTCACTAGGGTGTGAAGCATGTTACAGTGGCAGCCTGGAATGCTTTATTGTAAATGAGTGTTGGACAGGGGTGGGGCAGATTTCCCAGAAGTGTTTTTTTCCATTTAATTGGAGTAGAATAAGAAGAATATGCTAAGGACTCATTCAGTGTGCTACAGAGTGCCATAAGAAAGATGACACTGGTAGCTGAGAAGAATGAAGATTGGCCTTGTGGGTCAAGTGATATACAGAAACCAGTGTTGATGCATAGGCTGGATAAGGGGATTGAGAGTTATAAAATATTGATTGCTGAAATGTATAATAATGCTAACAAATATAGTTTAACACTCTCTCCCATTAAACATCCATTTAACAAAATACTTGTGTGTAGACTTTTATAAGCCCCAAGATATGCAGTTAGATCTAGAAGATTTAGTTTTTGCTGACAGTACCTCTTCAAGTGTTTTTACACCCACACTAGGTTGGAACTCTACATTTTCCATGTTCATTTTCCATATGTTTAAGGTGTAACTGTGAAACATTAGGTGACTGGGACTGTCCAGTCCTTGGTTCTTTTAAAATTAAATGTAGGAAATGTGTGAAAAACTCTGTCCTAACGTAATAGTAGTGATGCCAGCATTGATGATCATCATCATATTGACCACTGCTGCAGTAGCCTTAGTTGTGTTGGTTATATCCTGCCAAAGATATAACAGCCAGCCAGCTTCCAACGCTTCAGTGCACCTTCCACAAGCCCAAACTGTCAGACAGCTTGAGCTGAGCATACTATAAGTCATGTTTGGGAGCAAAGCCATTCAGAGCTTTACTGCCGCTTAAGAGTGCACTCCTCTGAGGCATTCGAGGATTGACGGTCAGCTTGTGTTTTCCTTTCCTGGGCAGATAACTTAACTTCCCTTTGGGGAAAAAAAACTTCCATTTTCTTCATTTTGATGATGTTTTATTACTTTCCTCTTCAGGAAAGTTGTGTGTTTTAACAAACTGTCTCAAGACTAAATGGAGCATTCATTTTTTTCTGTCAGTTTAAAAGTAAAGTAACTGAAAACTTTTTTTTCCTGTGGGGAAATTGCATTTATTTTTCTTTTGAGGGGCTGGCATGGTGTTTCAAAGTGCTATTTACTGTGTTCCTGTTAAAAAAAACGAACTCTCTTGGACTAGTAGTGGTTATTGGCATTTGCTGCTGCTCTTCCCTTGGAGAGAGGCACATTTTTCATCTTTATCATGGAACAGACTGCCAGTCCGATGGTCAAGCTTTATTCCAGAAAGAAAAAGTTAAGCAAACAACCTTTGCTGCAACTGTAGGCTAGCAGTTTGCCTCAGCCACAGTTGGTTGAATCTGCTGTGGCCATACAGAGCCAGAATTGCTTAGACTTAGTAAGGCCTTACTGTTTGAATTACATCTTCTAGTAATTGCTTTTTTGGCAGCCATCAGAATTAAAAAGTCTAAACCAACCTTATTAGAAGTGGTGAATATTGCAACAGAAATATAAGAGCTGGAAGTAGGATCTTTAGAAAAGGCTAGGTGAAAATTACATAGAACAATTATCAACCCTACTTTCTCCCATTTTCTACATGGGGACATGGTGTCGTGTCAACTGTCACCATCTCTGTATTCAGTGCCATTCTCCTGCCTTATTCGACACTCATGCCTGGCTGTCACAGGTCTTCTCTTACACAATCCATCTACCTCTTCACTGGACGCCCTCATTGCCTTATTTCTGCTGTACTGGACCTGATCATCACCAACATGGGGACTCTATGCTCCAGACCAGAAGTGCATCCCTCACTGGTAAGATCAGACCATAAACTAATCTCACTGGATATTCACATCCCGACCCCACCCCCTGCCCAGAAAATCACAGTGAAAAACTTCTCTAAAGCAAATTTCACACTCCTCAAAACTGAGGTGGAATCCTTCAAAGCCCCCGGGCCTGTGGAAAATACGGCCCAGACCGCAGAATCCTTTATAAACGCATTCTATGAACACCTTCAGGAATGCATGGATCATGCGATCCCAAATAAAACCAAGACCCAATCCTCCAAAGGCAGACGTCCTGTCTGGTGGACCCCAGCCATAAACAAACTATACAATAGAAGGAGGAAGCTACTAAATGATAGAGCAAAATCCCAAAAAGGGAAGGCATCACTGATCAGTATTAGCAAAAAACTACGGGCACACATAAAATTGTCTAAGGCCAGCTTCGAGAGAAAAATTGCACAGGACACTAAGGATAATCACAAGGCTTTCTTTAGTTATGTTAGGAACCTGGGTGGTAATTCCCAGATATGCTCAGAATTAGTCCAAAATGACAAAAAATACACCGAACCCACAGACATTGCCAACATCCTAGCTGACAGGTTCAGCGCAAACTCCCCCTCCCCACCAAAAGGGCAAATATCTATCCCAGCAGAGTGCTGCCCCCCTGACATCTCAGATGCTCAGGTAAGAGCCGCCCTCTCCAAAGCAAAAAACACAGCATCAATGGGACCAGATGGTGTCCTGGGCTGCATCCTACATGAACTCCAAGAAGAGCTAAACCCAAACATAAAACTACTGTTCAATCTCAGCCTTATTACAGGATATGTGCCCAAAGAGTGGCGTACAACAACAGTGGTCCCTCTCCATAAAGGTGGTACCTCAACGGATCCTGGAAACTATCGCCCCATAAGCCTGACTAGCCTGGTCTGCAAAGCTATGGAAAGGATCATCATGGACCTCATAAATAAAGATATTGGGGACCTACAAACACTGGATCCTACCCAGTTCGGCTTTAAGGGCAGATCCTGCCTCTTAAACCTGGTTGATTTCTTTGAAACGGTGACCGAGGCCATTGACGAGGGGAAGGTGGTCCACACAGCCTACCTGGACCTCGCAAAAGCCTTCGATACAATACCCCACTCGGGCATTATAGATAAGCTCACCAGCTTAAATATAAACCCCTATGTCACTAGATGGATTGCAAACTGGCTCAAGGGCAGAACCCACATGGTTAGAATTGCTGGAGCCATGTCAGACTCCAAACCAGTTACAAGTGGTGTCCCACAAGGCTCAGTCCTGGGACCTCTCTTGTTCGGTATATATTTCTTAGAGGTACAGGCCAACACGGAAGGAATGTGGCTGACCAAGTTCGCAGATGACTGCAAACTGGGCGCCATAATCGACTCTCCAGCCGACACAAGCATCCTCCAAAAGGGCCTCATAGAAACAGACAACTGGTGCCAGAGCCATGGCCTCAAGCTAAATGCCAAAAAGTGTATAGTCATCCCCTTGGCAAAAACAAAGTGCCCACAAATTACCACATAGGTGGTAATCCATTAAGTACAGAAGAAGTAATTAGGGACCTGGGGACCCAAGTTGATAGCAATCTCTCATTTGACAACCACGTGGCCAAAGTGGTTAGAAAAACATTTTATATAGCCCACCTAATCTTGAAGGGATTCACATCTAGATCAGGGGAGGTCATCGTGCCTCTTTACTCATCCCTCATCAGGCCCATAATTGAGTACAATGCCCTTTTTGGGATGTACCTTACCAGACACCTGCAGCAACTGGAAGGACCCCAAAAGTACCTCACCAAGAGGATCAAAGGGCTCAAACAGATGCCATATGCTGCCCGATTAAAGAAACTCCAGCTCTACTCAGTGGCATACCGCCTGTTCAGAGGCGATCTGTGCCTGACGTATAAAGCCATGTCCAACCCGGAATTAATGGACATGCTGCACCTCAGAAAATCCAAATCCCATCGAGCTACGAGCTCGAGACTTGAACCTCAGCACTGAAATAAATAGGACATGCTGGAGGGACAGATTCATAACCCAGAGGCTCCCTTCACTCTGGAATAAAATCCCAGTCCAGGTTAGGCAGATTCCCTCATTGACTCTCTTCAAGAGGAATCTTGATGAGTGGATGGGAGATCGTAGGTTTACCCCGGGTATCACTTCTGTGTCACTGTTAGACAGAGGCACAGTATACTAACCTCGAAAAAGGGCATAGCAAAATAAATTTAAAATGGGTGGCGAAAGCCAAACACATTCTGGCTAGGCTTATAAATGCCCTAGGGCAGATAGCCTAGTATGAACCTATGAACTAGACTGTCTTCTGTTTTTTTTTCTGCACATCTGCCTGAACCACCATAATCTGTTCTCTTTGATCTTTTCTGCAATTGAAGCTACTTTGGCTTCTGCTTTTATGTTCTTATTTCTTTGTCTGTCCCACTGTGTAGATCCTAACAGCTGTGTGAGGCACTTCATCTCCATCATTTTTAGCTTCCTAAACTGCTGTGCCTGTACTGCTTAGGTTTCTGTACCATGTGGTAGTCCTGGTCACACCACTGTTTGTACACCTTACATTAGAGCTTCTTTGGCATTCTTCTGTCACATACTCCACCTAACACTCGTGCCAGTTGGCTTTAGCCCCTCTGATTTTAGCTTTGACCTCCTTATTATTATATTATAAGACATCCCTTCTCCTTAACCACCCCCTCAGATACTTGAAGCTGTTTTCCTGTTCCATTATTTTCCTTTTCTATTTCAAGTCTCCGCTTTTTCTGAAGTCCACCATTTGTTGCCATACATGCAGAATAATGTTTTGGAGGATGAATGAGGTATAACAGAAGGCAGGAATTGAATGAGCTATGCAGTTTGACTGACAATGACTATATAGAAGGTTATCTGTGATGTATAACGTTTACAACTGAAAATGCCAGTACAGTTTGTTTTCATTTATATAAATGTTTGATTGCATATGTCATAAGTGATAATTCAGTAAAGATATTTCTGGTTTTAAAAAAGCAGGCTTTTATTTCTTATGAGGTTGTGTGCAAAAGAAGCAGTTGCACATAAATGGAAACAGAGACTCCCCCAGTAAGAAAGGTGTAATTTAGATAATGAGGAAAATGCACGAGTATGAGCATACCTATCTGGGTTTTCACACAATGTCCAGATTTGTGTATTTTTTTGGTCTGTTCCTCATAAAATTTGTAGTTTATAGGCAGATCACTTTGGATTGATGTCACCTAAATAATGATATATATATTTGAGTTTCAGACTTCATATTCTTCAGAAAATGCTTGCTAACACAAATTCACTTATTGTAGCAACTTTCTAAGATTTAAGTTTATAAGAGCAATATTTAAAATCTGTCCCTATTTTTGGGACTTTCCCACCATTATTCTAGGCAATGTCCAGATTTCTTGCTCTAAGAGGTTGAGAAGTATGAGCTGGATTTCAGTACACTAGGCAGATGTTGCAGAAATAGCAGAGGTGAAGTCTTCAGATGTATGATTAAGATGCATCTATCACTAATCAGCTCTGTATAACTATACAACCAAAGAATTTGTGGTTGGTTACCTTAGATTCATTGGGACTTCTAAAATTTATGACAAAGTAAGTTAATTATTATGAGGTTAGAAAGTAATGATCATTGTGAGCATGATTTGAAGTGTTTACTTGGTGTACATTTTTTTCTTTCATTGTCACCAGACTGTCTTTGTGTATAATTTTGTGTTTTGTACTCTTATTTTAATAAAGATCATCTTCAAACATTTAAAATATGAGAATTCAAGAATGCATGGTATGAGAAATGGATTAATATAAATATGGTTTTGTTAGAATAAATCCTGCATATATATTCTGTTTTGCATAGGCCTAGAAATGTAGTCATATTAAAGCAGGCCTACATTTTCATTTATTTTTCACATTTACATGCAGTTTTAGTAGAAAGGAATGTTTCAGTGAAGGATACAAATGAGGTCAATGAAATAACCTTCAGTCCAAAGTACTGATAAGGATGAGATATGCTAACAGTGTGTGCAAAACATTTGGTACAAAAAACGATCGGAAACAGGTACCCGCAATATCTTATTTGGATGATACAATGCTTGGCAAAATTAAGGAGGAGTGTAGAGCTTGTAGGAAATTTACAGGGTTTTAGTATTAAAATAAATACTTTTAAGACAGAAGTCATTTCAAATACTCAGAAAATTGAAAGAGAAGTTGATTCAAATGTCCAGCAGTTCAGATATACAGAAGTCAGTTCAGAAGTCCATAAACTACATAGGACAGCACAGTTTGTATTGGTTCTGCCATTGCCGAAGAAAAGAATGATTCATTCTTCAGAGCTACAGAAGTCTGAGTAATCTAGCTAGCATTTGGTTCAGTTCATTAGCACTGTTAATTGAGACAGTTTCAGTAATATAAGACTTGTTTGGATCTTGTTGGATTACATTTACTCGCTACATTATCATAGAATAAACTGCATTTTTCAGACCAGTGGAGTACGACTCTTATTTTGAAGGTGCCGTTACAGACAAGTTAATCTGGTTTTTACCCATGTCATGTCTCATGTCATATCACTTATCTTTTAGTTTGGAAATTGACAGACTGGGGCAAGAAATGTGTGTTTTTTACTCTGTGTGTAGTGTTTGTATGCACTGGTACCTGTTTTTGCATGTGTATCTGAGGACCACACTGAATTATTAAACCATTGAATGCTTTAAAACACCTAGATGACTTTCTGTTATAATTGACTCTGATAATATGGCATGGACCTGTGTCTTAGCATGTAACTTTAACTATCCTGAACTTGAATCTGTTTCACTTTTGTGCTTCAGGATAAATAGTGAGGATATTAGACTGATGCTTTGGGACACAGCAGGGCAGGAAGAGTTTGATGCAATCACAAAGGCTTATTACAGGGGTAAGTATTAACTACCATAATGTAATAATAAACACAGAAAGTTATGTACAGAGAATAAGTGTATTGGACTCGCAGAGTGATGGCTTTCTTTTATGATGTTTTATTGCTAAAGTGTTTGCCTTTGATATATATGTCAGAAAGATTAGTATATGGAAAGTTGTGTTCATATCACATGGTCTTTCTGATCCTCATCACTGTAGAGTTGGAGGAAGACATACTACTTATAAGTCCTGTTAAGAGTTATGAAGGATCTCTTCTTGTCTTATTTCTCCTTAAACCTTTGGCTACTTTTTGAAACCGTGGACCATGAAATGTTTACCATTAGATTACTGTCACAGTAGCCCAAGCTATTTGGCCTCATAACCAACCAACCAGCCAGACAGCCTTTCAAAGCTTAAAGGTACTCTCCAATCAGTCTAATTATCAAGATCTTGAATGGAACTTTCAGAGCTTTTTGCCACCAAAGTGTGCTCCTTTGGAGTGCTTTGTTGAACTGTTTGTTGGCTAACCAATCCTTCAAGTCCGGGCAAATAAATTCCTTGTTGGGCAAGACCTTCCACAATATTATTTTTCTCAGGAAACATGATTTTTTTTAATTTGTTTTTATTTGGTTTTAAAATAGTAAATAAACATTTCAATTATAGAATAAACAAATAACTATTTACATAGGTCCACAGCTGAACATTAAAATTATACATCAACAACAATTAATATTTTTCAAGCAAGTCATTAAAGTTTAAGCCAGGATTTATATGAATGTGTTATATTAGAAGTTGTCATCATTATAGTATGCAATTCACTACTGCAAACAATTTTTGTCCCACTTATAAATTCAACACTAACGGGGATAGCTTTGCTTTTCCAGTTTTACTAATTACTTTTCTGGCTATAGCAAGAATAGACCAAAGAAGAGGCACTTGGGTTTTGCAATTGTCTCCGGAATCAAAGCCTTAAATAAAACTAAAGCTTTAGAAATATTACATCTGTCTGACCATAAAGGTTGAATAAAGTTATTCATTTCTTCCCAAAAAGAGGAGGTGACTTCACATTCATATACTATATGCATCCAATCAGCTATTATTTCAGAATCGCATCTCCAGCATTCAGTTCTATTTGATTTATACTTAATTGTAATTTTGTTTGGAGTGACAAAAGCTGTGTGTATAACTTTCCAAGTGAAAATATTCAAATATAATGAAGATGTAGTTTTATCTGTAGATTTTTAATATTAATTTCTTATATTCTTCAGAAAACTCATTAATTTTTGAGGAGTTGTTGCAATAGGAATTGTCTACATATGTGAAATCTAACTTAAGAATTGTATACATTTGTGACAAATATGATTTTTCATTGCATTATTATTGATATTTATTAAGAACTCCGTTAATGTGGGTAAAACTGTTCTTATCTAGGTTAAATATCTTATTTACACCTCTGTCACTAAATACAAAGTCTCTAAATATTTATAAAATTAACCAGTTGTCAGAATCTTGACTGTATTTGGACCTTAAATAGGAAATTTGAGAAGAAGGTGTAATACCATTTAATCAAAATCTTTTAATAGCCAGATAAAACTATTAGGTACTATTTTTATGACTGGTTATGATATAGTTATTCACTAATAATATTTCTTGATGTATTTGTTTCCATTTTGAATCATACATATGAATTTTATCCACATATAACTTTTACAGTTGTTGAAGTAGCATGCAGTTGAATATCAGGGAATCATATTCCACCATTATCCCTACCTTTTCTGTTCCATTCAAGGCAGACTCTTGATTTATTAAGATGCCGAAAACATTTAAGTAGAATATTATTTATCTTCTTCATAATTTTTGGTGGAGATAGTACTAAAGTTGTAAGAAAATATTTTAGGGAGAATTGCCATCTTAATAAGCATTAATCGTTCTGCTGTGATAAAGAATAATTTGATGTAATGGGATCCTATCTCGCCTACATTCATGACAGATGGGTTCGGAGCCAATCCATCGGCTCCGACTCGGCAACTAATACACTAGCACGAAGTCTCTCATTGGCTGGGCTACTCCCTATCCCAGGATGCACTACACCTGCTTCCCCAGATCTCGTTTGCCGCTTAACAAGCTGGACGTGGTCTCGACTTGGCTGGAGCTAAGTGGTTCTTTTTACCTTATTGGTCCTTGACCTAGGGAATTTTTTGTCTATATATTAACCAAACAGCTGTTTTAACAGCTATTGCTTTCTATTTCTTAAGTTTTTGTTGGAGTGCTTGAGTGTTTTCAAAAAAATTTGATTTAGTCTGTCAGGCAAGGCCCGTTTAAGTTAGAGGGCCTTTGCCCTACCTTTGAGTGCTATTAGTTTTAATTAACTTTTTGTTAGTTGTTTGTCGGGCAAAGCCCGTTTAAATTAGAGGGCTTTGGGCTGTTTAACTGTTTTCTAATTGTGGTGAGGTAATCTTTCACCGGTACTCGCGCCAGTGTGTCTCGCGCTTTTCAGTTGGCGCTTTTTTGTGGATAGTACTATACTTGTTGAGTAAGATTTCCATAGAGTTTTGTTTCTTGTTGTGGCTTGTATCATGTCTAAGGAACAAAAGTCAGGTTTTAAAAAATGCACTCGGTGCAATTACAAGATGTCCATTACAGACGGTCATTCAGTCTGTGTTTATTGTTTGGGGCCGAAACATCTGCAAGAGACTTGTAGCGTCTGTCATGCGTTCTCCGCTAGAGTTCTTCAAGAACGCAAGAACAAGTTGATATTGAAAGGGCTTATTAAACCTTCTTTTGAGGAAGCCTTAAATCCACCTGTTGCTTCCAAAAAGAAAAGATCATCGGCTCCGACAAGTCCGTCGGAGCCGACTTCTAAAAAGACAAAATTGACCTCTTCTTCCTCGGCTCCACTGACTTCGGGGCCGAGGGTCGAAGGGTCTGCCTCGATACCTCCTACTTGCGCTCGATTGCCTTCGGAGCCGCAAGTGGGAGTATCGAGGTGAATCACCTCCATCGGTTCCAATGGCTTCGGAGCCGGTGGAAGTGTGCAGCTCAGACTCTTCCCCCTCGGCTCCGAAGAAGGCTGCTTCAGTGCCGATGGTGGTCCATGCTGTGGTGGAGTCGGCGCGGATAGCATTGGAGCCGTTTCGGAGCCGGTCCCCTTCTCTCGGAGCCGAGAGGAAAGTCTTCTCGATTGTCTACCTCCTCTAAATCCTCGAGACTTTCAGATTCGGACCTGGATAGGGTTTTACAGAGGCTATTCCAATCTCCAGTGTTTACTAAAATGGTCTCGGCTCCAGCACAGTTTGCTTCGGAGCCGATCCCTCCTCCAACACATTTGATTCCTCCTCCAACCTCTTTGGAGCCGGTGGTGGTGGAGCAATGTGGAGCCATACGGTCGGAGCAGAGACCCCTTACAGGCCTCTCTGTTCCGACTGTGCTTCCTACCCTGTCCTCCGGTTCAGGGTTTGGCACTGCGACTTCTTCAGCCGGAGCCGAAGGGAACACTTTAGGTTTTGGTGCTTCGGTACCTAGTCTTCCTCTTGGAGCATCGGCTGCTGGAATTCCTGGTGCCATCGTGGCCTCTAGACCAGCGACCTCCTTGGATTCTGGAGGTCCGGCCTTTGAGGTCATGAGGAGCGCGCTAGCCATGTCTGTGCCGGTTCAACAAGATTCTACCTCACCGTCCCTAGAATTGGAGACTGGTGCCTCTGTTGTGTTGCAGCCCCCCGGCAGTGGGGCCCCAGGGCCTGAGGATACCCCCATCGGCGGTTCTCTTCTTCCGGGTGGTCCGTCCGAATCTGCTTCGGACGAACCACCAAGGAAGAAATTGTGTAAGAGGAAGCACGTAGACTCCCAAGATGAGTCTGTTACATCGGATACTGACCTCGATGATGCAGAAGGGTCTCCCAAATCATCTTCGGATGATATCTCCTTCTCAGACATCTTGGAGATTCTGAGACAGAGAGGTGACTGGCAAGCCAAAACCCCTTCAGCTGAGGAGTCAGTCTTCCTCAAGGCCTTTGGGGCCCAGCCTTCCGCCTCCTGGGTGTCTCCGCCTTTGATGAACTCCTTGATTTGGTTTCTCGAAGGGTGGGAACACCCTGATTCTGTGGAACCGGTGCCTGCGAGGCCCAATAAATTTTGTCAGCCCCCCCCCAGAAGGAGTTTCTCACGAAGGGTGTGCCTGTAGATGCTTTGGTGGTGGCTTCTGCCACACAGCAGGACGTGGCAGAGGCTTCGACGTCTATTCATCCTCCTAATAAGGATTCTAGGAGCATGGATAGGTGCGGAAGCGTACCCTCTCTTCAGCGGCCTTTGCCTTACGGTCGCTGAACTACTTATGTCATTTTACGAGGCTCCAAAGGGATCTTCTCAAAGAGCTAAATGACTCTCTTGTTGGTAACCTACCTGAGGCGCTGGCCCCGACTGTTGGCGCACAGATGACTACCCTCTTTTCTATTGTTAACTCGTCCATGAGGCTCATTTCATATGCAGCCGAAGGGGCGAGTAGAGCAGCGGGAACAGGCATTGCCCTCAGGAGACAAGCCTGGTTATACTTGTGTTCGTTCGCGGAGGCCTTCAAGTCTTCCTTCGCCGACGCCCCCTTTGATGGATTATCTTTGTTTGGACCCAAGGTGAAGGACACGCTAACTCGGTGCGAGCAGGAGGGCAAGACTTTGACTGCCGTTGGGGCCCGATTTTCCGCTCCTTCTAGGCCTTACCCCAAGGCTGGGAGAGGAGGGAAAATGTGGTTCAGAAAATCTCAGAAGTCTTTCCCTACTCCACCCAGTGATTCCCCCTCCAGAGGCGGGGATTTGGAAGACGCCGCCCCAGAGGTGGCAGAGGCCCCCGTAACTCTGGAGACCGCGATTCCTTTCGTGGTTCTTCATACAACCAGCGTTCCTGAGTTGTTGCCCGACTGTGCAACTCCGGAGCCAGTCGGGGGTCGCTTTGCGGCGCACCCACAAGCTTGGGAATCCATAACAAGCGATCAGTGGGTGCTTCGCATTATTACCGGAGGATATATCATCCCCTTCATCAAACCCCCCCTTTCTTTAAGGGAAATCCCGGACGTACCACCCAGTCAGCGGGATCAGGCAGCATTAGAGGTTTCAAAGCTGCTAGAAAAAAGAGCCATCCAGCCTGTCCCCATCGACCAGATCGGATCAGGAACTTGGTACAAAAAAGACAGGGGACTTCAGGCCCATTTTGGACCTCAGTTCATTGAATCGTTTCGTAAAGAAGTCCAAATTCCGAATGGTCACTCTTCAATCTATTCTTCCTTTGCTGGAAAAAGATGCATGGATGTGCTCCATAGATCTCCAGGGCGCTTACTATCACATTCCCATAGCTCAAGAGTCCAGGAGACATTTACGCTTCTGCCTCGGAGTCAGTCATTTCCAATTCCGAGCACTGCCCTTTGGTCTCACCACAGCCCCCAGGGTGTTCACCAAGTGTCTGGCAGTGGTAACTGCTCACCTGAGAAGTCTGGGATTCCAGGTGTTTCCTTATCTAGACGACTGGCTCCTTACTGCCACCTCCGAGCATCTACTACTCCAAGCGCTCAGAGCCACGTTCACCTTGGGCCGTTTCTTGGGGATCACGTTCAATTTGCAAAAATCTGTACTACAGCCATCTCAGCGTATTACTTTCATAGGCGCAGACTTAGACACAAAAAGAATGCGCGCCTTTTTACCGGCAGCAAGAATTCAGGTCTTACAAGATCAAGTCAAATCCTGTCTCCCCTACAAAGAGCCCCGGCCCATCGGATCCTACAACTGTTGGGCTCGATGGCGTCGACCATACTTTTAGTTCCCTTGGCCAGACTTCACATGCGAATTTTACAATGGCTACTGTCGGTTCAATGGTCTTATCAGGAACTTCCCTTGAACCACTTAATCATAATCACGGAAAGTTGCCGTCGAGATCTGCATTGGTGGCTTCTCCAATCAAATCTCGACCAGGGGCGACCCTTTATACCTCAACGTCCCGTTGCCACTGTGACTACGGACGCCTCCCAGGTAGGGTGGGGGGGGTCATTACCTGGACAGGTCGGTCCAAGGCACATGGCAGATCCAGGAAACGCATTTGCATATCAATGTCCTGGAGATGAGTGGTACTATTGGTACTCCAAGCTCTCCATCACGCTCTCCCACAGGGCCCGATTACTATCCTATCCGACAACATGTCGGTGGTGTGGTACATAAACAAGCAAGGTGGAACCAGGTCTTACCCACTATGCAGAGAAGCCATGAGACTTTGGCACTGGGCGGTAGCTACCAACCGCTTTCTAATGGCAGCACATACCGGGAAGTCCAATGTGATTGCGGACAGATTAAGCAGGACCATTCTTTTACCCCACGAGTGGTCCCTCAACCAGGATATAGCTGCGAAAATCTTCGACAGATGGGGGTCTTCCTTGCTGCGACCTGTTTGCCAGCCCTCACAATGCGAAATGCAGAGAGTTCTTCACACTGTTCCCCTCTCAGGGACAGATTTCCAGGGACGCTCTGACTCACATTTGGCCCCGGTCTTCTTCGCCTTCCCTCCGTTCCCCTCTACCGAGGGTGATACAGAAGGCCATTTACATGGAGAGCGAGATGATTTTGATTGCCCCGCACTGGCCTCGTCAAGTTTGGTTTCCTTTCCTACAGAGGCATGCGATAGAAGGTCCATGGTTTCTGGATCCGTGCCAGACCTGTTGACTCATCAGTCAGGACGGCTTCATCCGTCTCTCAGGTCCCTGAAGTTGGCAGCATGGTTACTCCACTTCCATCCTTAGTCCGAGACAATGCTCTTTCGCCGGACGTGGTCCACATACTGTCTTCTTCTCATAAACCTTCCACCATCAAACTTTATTCCAGTAAATGGAAAAGGTTTGCCTTCTGGGCTCAAGAACGGGGTATAGATCCTCTCACTGCACCAGTATCGGAGGTTCTGAATTTTCTGGCCTCCCTTTTAAAGTCGGGCTCTTCAGTTTCTACCATTAAGGTTCAGCTAGCGGCCATCTCTAATTTTCATGCTTCAGTTGAACCTTCATTGATGTCTCACAAACTTTGTAAGGCTTTCCTTAAAGGGGCTTGGCTCCTTAGGCCTCCTTTATCTCATCCTGTTCCCCCTTGGGATTTGAATATGGTTCTTGCTGCCCTAACTGCCCGTCCTTTCGAACCAGCTGCTACCTGTGATTTAAAATTTCTGTCTTGGAAAACGGCCTTTTTAGTAGCCATAACGTCTGCCAGGCGAGTTTCAGAACTTCAAGCTCTTTGTTCTGACCCTCCCTATTTGATTTTTCACAAGCATAGAGTTTCATTGAAATTAAACCCTGCATTCATACCAAAAGTGGCCTCCTCTTTCTGTATTCAACAAACCATAGAACTCCCTGTCTTTTTTCCAGAATTCTCTAATAAAGCAGAATATACTTTGCATCAATTGGACGTACATAGACAACTGCGTTTTTATTTGGATAGAACCGCTCAACGCTGAAATCTAATCAATTGTTTGTTTCCTTTGCAGTGAACAAATTGGGTCAACCAGTAACAAAAACCTCCATATCTAAATGGATTAAAGATTGTATCATTTTTATTTATTCACAGGCTAACAAAGACCTCCCCTTTCCAGTCAAGGCTCATTCTACCAGGACAATGGCTACTTCTGTAGCTTTTCACTCCAAGTTATCAATAGATGATATTTGTGCTGCAGCAACCTGGACTTCTCCGCACACTTTCATTTCTCATTACAAATTGGATGTGGTTTCTCGAGGCAGAGCTTCCTTTGGTTCCACAGTTCTCAGGAGTGTTTTCCAATGAGCCACCTGGGATGTAGGTGCTAGGGACGCTGTCCCATCTGTCATGAATGTAGGCAAGATAGGATCCCATTACATCTTTTAGTTATGTACTTACCATAACTTCGGATGTATGGGATCCATTTCGCCTACATTCATAAGTACCCACCCTCCTTCCCCCTTCCATTTGGATTTAGAGGAGCTGTAGTCCCTTTTTTCTTGGCGTTCTTTCTTGAAGAACTTTAGTTGGTTATAGTGACTACTAGTTTTTCTGTGTTTGCATGGATGTATGAAAGCGAACAAACAAGATCTGGGGAAGCAGGTGTAGTGCATCCTGGGATAGGGAGTAGCCCAGCCAATGAGAGACTTCGTGCTAGTGTATTAGTTGCCGAGTCGGAGCCGATGGATCGGCTCCGAACCCATCTGTCATGAATGTAGGCGAGATGGATCCCATACATCCGAAGTTATGGTAAGTACATAACTAAAAGTTCTAATTTGTCACTAAATTTAAAATTTTTATCAACTACTTGTTGAAAGTTTGTATAATTTCTTTACTGTCAGACATAATGGTTATACCAAGGTATTCAATTTGATTGCTATTCCAGTTGAAGATGGAACATTTTTGTATGACTTTTTTTGTTAAAAATGTACTTGTTTTATTATGATTAAATCTTGAGAGTTCTTCAAACTGACTTATAGAACTTGTTTTTATTTCCTATTGTTAGTAAAATATCAGAGAAGAGTTGAATTTTTAGTTCAAAATCTTTTTTTATTTTTGTACCATTATGTTCTTATTGGATCTAATACATTTAGCAAAGGGTTCTTTAGCTAATGCAAAAAGTAAAGGTGATAATGAACAGCCTTATTTGTGCCTTTTTGTAATTTAAAGGAATTAGAAAGAAAATAACCTATTTTAACATAAGCACAAGAGTTGCTGTACAACTTTGAAAGTAATGCAATTAGCTTAGATGAGAAATTATATACTTTGCGTTTTAAAAGTATGACCAATTAACCGAATCAAAAGCCTTATCTAAATCAAAACAAATGATAGAAAGTTCTTTTTTATTTTTATCTGCATAGTCTATTAATGTATGTATTCTTCTTGTATTATCCTGTACTTATCTATTTAAAATCTAGTTTGATCATTAATTAGTTTAGGTATAATTAGATTAATTCTGCTAGCTAAAGATGGACATGAACATCTTATAGTCCACATTTAAAAGTGACATACTATTATTATATTCCTGTGTTTTATGTTTTAGTTATAATGTTAGTGTAGTGTCATATAACATACCATTTATGTTTACCTTTGTATATTTGATGCTCTTTAATCTAGTACTACTGTTATAATCAGTTATGTTATCTCTAATAGTATCTGAACAAACATCTAAAAAATATTCCCTTTTAATCTAGTACTACTGTTATAATCAGTTATGTTATCTTTAATAGTATATGAACAAACATCTGAAAAATCTTCCCTTTTAAGATTCAAACTTTCTACAATAAATGGTTCTGAGATGTTAACTTTTGTTATTAAAAAAGACAACAGAGCCACACAATCCTACATCTTTTATCAGAAGTGTCATTCTTCAGGCTAGTATATACACTATCCTTTTTGGTATACTGCAAGCATTCCGAACTATTCAGTAATGGATGGTGGTTTAGAATGCAGTTCACTGTCTTTGCTTATTCTCTAACTTGTATTCGTTGACATCTTGGCATATGATTCAAAACGTTATGATTATTTACTTTTAGACCGAAAGAAGAAGTAACCCGGACAGTTGTTAGAATTTTCAGAACTCCGGCAGCATCACAGACTTGTTCTTGAATCGAATTAAGGTGCTTCAAGCTAGTCCTCCTGACAAGGGCTTACAAATGAGCAGTTTATCAGCTACATTTCACACACAAACATTTACGAGTGAATCCAAGCCACCTCTGCTTTATACATCAGTCCCTCAAACCCTTCCAAACCACTAAAAAAAAAAAAAAACATTTCAAAGTATGTTAACCACTAAAAAGGTATTGTATTTAAAGAAATAACATTTAATGATTCAGTAAGCACTATTTGTTAGATGTTTAATGTAAAGCAGACTGTCATTTTTAAAGGAGTCCTAGCATGTAAACTTGCATTAAAAGAATGACTGTTATGTGTGATCCAGGTTTAACTTGTGAAAGTGTGAATGTTAATCTAATTATTTGATAACATTCCAATAATAACTTTTATATACGTAAAAAAGTATATTTTTTATACTTTGTTTATAGCATAGTTTAACTTTCCTGGGTGCTATTGCATGTCAAGTATGCTATCAGCAAGCATTCAGAACTATTTCATAACTGACAGTGGTTTAGAATGCAATTCACTGTCTTTTGCTTATTGTCTAACATAATCTTTGACAGCTCAGCATATGGTTTAAAATATTATGATTCTTTATAGATAGGAAGAAGTAACCTGGACAGTTTTTAGAATTATAAAATCAGCATCACAAAAGTGCTCATGACTCTAAATAAGCTGCTTCATGCTGGTCATCATGACACGGGCGTATAAATTAGCAGTTTATTTCAAGCTGGTCCTCGTGACAAGGGTTTACAAATGAAGAGTTTTATTAGCTACAATTCACACGAAAACATTCACAAGTGAATCTTAGCCACCTCTACACCACACATCAATCCCTCAAACCCCTCCAAACCACCCAAAAAGCAACAACAACCGTCTATCTCATCTACTAAAAAGGCATTGCACTCAAAGAAACAACATTTAATGATTCAGCAAGCACTATTTGTATGAGATGTTTAATAAAAAGCAGACTGCCATTTTTTAAAGGAGACATGGTGTATAAACTTGCATTAAAAGAGTGACAGTTGTGTGATGCAGGATTAACTTGTAAAAGTGTGAGTGTTACTCTAATTATTTGATATCATTCCAATAGTGACTTTTATAGAAGTAAAAATCCATAGTTTTTATACTGTGCAATATAGCATGTCTTTCCTGGGTACTATTGCATGTCAAATATACTATCAATAGCACACTACTGGACCATTTTAAGAACCCAGAATGTAACTTAATATGCTTTAATATCATTGTGGCATCTTATTTTTATATTTAATAGTACATTACTCAACTATGCCAAGATATCAGAAAGTATGCCACCTAACAAGTTTCATTGTAATAATGATTAACTTTTAATAAATGAGTAGTCTTCACTTTTAAACTCTAAGTGAAAGTAAGTGGCTTTAATTTCATACATAGCTAAAATAATCTAACACTAACATTTTAGAAAGGGAACTGGTAACTATTTGAAGCAGTGGAAGAGAAGTAAAATATTTACCTTGTAAAAAGTAATAAGCATCACTTGTTCATAAGTATTCAGACTCTTTTTTTTAATTAATAAGAATCCATAACCATGAAATACATTGATTTTCATTTGTCCTTCAGTTTTTTACTGTTTTTGTCTTTTCGTAACCAACTATCTGTTGCATTTCTCTTCAAAGAAGTTGATGGATTCCAGTCCATTTCTTCTGTTTTTTTCGTAGGATTTTATTTTTTTCTGTATAAAGTCTATTGCATCTTCCAAGGTGTAAAAAGTCTTCTTTCCTTCTGGAAGATGAATCCTTGTTTTTGCTGGAAACAAGGTTTGTGATTTAATATTGTTGTTTAACATTTTAACAAGTGGCACACACACTTTTCTCTTGAACATCACTAATGTAGAATCGTCATTGTCAAATTTTGTAGTATTTCCTTTAATTTTAACTCTATAATTAGTCCATGCTGCTTTTATGTCTAAATCATTATCTTGACTGAGAAAAATCTAACAATCACTGATCTTGGTGAGGGTGTTTTTTTTTAAGATGAGTTAGAAAGTGATTGATGTGCCTTTTCAATGCCAAAGGAAAAAGCTGCAGGCAGGTTCAAAGATTTAGGCAGCCAAGTATTAAGGAAATGAGTCATTTAGTCTCCCTCTTCTTTTTTTCTTTTTCAGGAATCCTGTAACTCTTGATGTTGTTCCTTCTAGACTTGTTCTCAAGTTTTCTATTTTATCCTTGAATAAGTTGTTCTGTTTCAGAAGAAATTCAGTGTTATTCTCATTTTTAAGTTCTCTTCAATCAAAATCGACATTGCCTCTTCTATAATCAAGATTTGCAGTGATTGTTATTTAAGAGATTCGCTCAGCAGTTCAACTTGTTTTTTCCATTTCTCTTTAAAATTGTCCATTTTGCTTTCAAATTTATCTGTCTTTACAGATAACTCACTAATGTTACTTGGTATAGCCTGTATGTCTTTTTTCGTAGTGCTGTCCTGCACACTGGGCTTAGAGTGCCTCATTCTGAGACCATTAGTTCTGTATAGTTTTCCTGATGGGGAAAAAGCAGTTAAGAGTTTCAAACTTATTTTTTGTAATAAATGTTTCAGCAGATATGCAACTATAATTCATCAAGTTTTGAAACGTTCTATTTGAGTTTTTTTAGTAAATATCCTGACAGAGATGTTAAAATGAAGCCAAGCTAAAAAAAAACAGTGCTGTTAACTGCTCACCGTTTTGGTCATACCCCCATTCACTTTTTTTTCTGTAAGATTATTGTATTTTTGCTAGGAAACGAGTGTATCAAACTGTCACAACTGGTCAAGGGTTTCATTGTGTGAATGCTTGCCTGAACAAACTTGAGTAAAAATCTATTTTTTGGACATGGTTTCCTCCATGTTTTTGTAATTTGTTTGTGTGAGGGGCATGAAGTTGTGCTTCTGGAGACTGTTGGTAGCTTTCTTTCCTCAGAACCACCTTTTTGCTGCTGTAAGGCTTACAACAATCTCAGGCTCTGCTATTCCACAATAAGAGACTTCCTCAGAATTCTAGGTGACATGGCTGCAATTGTTCTCTTGGTCCTTTTAGAAAGCCTTGACATGAGGAAAAATCAGAGGTTCCTCAAATCTGACTAGACACATCATCAACATGCCCGTCTTTCCCTAGTTTGGATTTCATCAAAAGACAGCTCTTCTGTTAGGCTAACCAACTTTAGCTGAACCCAGATACCTTGGAGTTTGGTATGGGGCGGTCGGTTTCTCAAGGAATCAAAGTTCAGGGTATGTGGGAGCCCCACTTCAGGCACAAACACAACCTTTATCAGGGCCATAATTTCTTTGAGGTTTGTCAAAATATTAAATCAACCATAGACAAGGGGATATTTCTTAGTCATAACAGTTAACACCACAGTTATGTGGCATATAAACATATGGGGGGGTGAGGTTCTTAACCCCTGTGCAAACTAGCTTTGGTGGCCTGGGAGGTGGCAACTCAGCACAGTCTCTCCCTTCAGGCAATGGACATTCTGTCAGAGCTGAACACAACTACAGGCTTGCTGAGCAGATCCAAGACAGACTCTTACAAATGGATGTTGTATTCAGAGGTCTTCCAGGAGGGTGTCCATCAGTTGGAGTTTTATTTATTTATCATTTGTTGACAAGTTTAGGCACACAAGGCTAGTGGCCTGTTTTAGGGGTGATCCGAGGTGCTATTTTATACTTCTAGAGGAAATTTGGCCAGGGCATTGGGGAACTTCCCCTACTCTTTTGATAGATGCCATGGGATTGTTTACATCCACCTGAGCTACCACCAGCTCAAGCAGATGGGAAGCTCTGTTTAACATCTCATCTGAAGTACGATGCACTGAGGTGTGTAGCACACCCTTATGCTGCACTACAGTGTCAGCAATTCACCTTTCTGGTGTGGGAATAGAACACAGCCTTTTGCACCAAAGGCAAGTGTGCTACTTCTTGTACCACTGACACTGCAAGTTGCAAGTCTTTACTTCCTATGGCAGCCAATTCCCAAGCAAACCTAGTGCTCTGACACAATGTACATTGCCTGAAAGCAAAGATTGTGCTGAGTTCTCTAAGTAAATCTGTTTGTCTCCATTCACAACAGACAGTTACAGCAGTTCTGTGCCAGGACTCCTTGCAAACAAGCCTGTGAAACAAATGCATATTCTTTCCCATGGAAAAGAATATCCCTTTATGGTTTCCATCCCATCTTTCCTCAATAACTGAAGTCATACTAAAGATAAAGGATGACTCTCCAAAGATGCTTCTGGTAGCCTCGTTTTGGCCCAGCAACACTGTCTTTCTTTTCATGTGACTGGCCAGGGGGAAAAGTACTAAAACTCCCTCATAGAGTGGAACTACTCATCCCAACATTCTTATTCTGCAACTGACTGTATGGATAATAACTTTTTGATCCTATTTTGCACCTCTTTAGAGGATGTGCAACACATTGGAAAGCAAAACTGCTACTAAGAAATCATATTTGGCCAAAATGAAGAGGTTTTGTAGTTGGTGTTGTAATAGAGAACTGGATCCAACCCAAGCAGGGGCTCTGCTGTGTGAATTGTTCAAATCAGGCCTGCCTTGCACTTATATCATGGTGCATCTTTTGACCATTTCTGTTTTTCTGCTGTTGGATCCCCCCTTTCTTCCTTGGTTCAAGTTCCAGCAATTCCTGAAAGGGGTTTTAAGTATTAGATGTCATAGAAAACAGGTGGCTTTAGCCTGGGATCTTAACTTTATGTTGGTGAAGCTGACTCTTTTCTATTTAATCCTGCAGCTAGTTCTTCCATAAAATTTCTAACTTGAAAGACAGTTTTACTCACTCCTTTACCTTCAGCTAGATGAGTGTCTTGAGTTACAAGCCCTCTTGTTTTCTAAACCCTTTTTGATTTTTCATAGAAACAGAGTGATTCTTAAAACCAGTCCTTCCTTCATGCCTAAAGTTGTTTGAGTTTACCTTGAATCAAATTGTTCACATCCCTGTGTTCTTCCATGAACCTAAGAACAGAGTAGAGAGAATTCTGCACAACTTAAATGAAGTCAGGAAAGACGGCAGAGAGTTACCAAGTAAACTGTTTTAAAATGCTATCTCAAGTTATTAATTTGTTATTCTTATCATGAAAAGAGCCCTCCTTAGAGGGTCAAAGTGGACTCCATCACAGCTGTGGCTACCTCTTGGGCCTTTTGAAAGGGGTGGACTCTAGAGTTCAACAATTGGTAAGCTTCTGGTGTCATTCAAAGGGGATCCAGTGTCTGTCAGCCTGGGACGACATGCTCAACAAGCCACGTTGCTTCGCAAGAGACTGCTTGCACCGGTCACCCCTAGGCTTTCGAATACTGGCCAAGGCTCTTGCTTCCCCCATAGTGCCTTTTAGGCAAGCCTCAAAAGTCAAACCCACCTCCATAAACAGCAAAATTAACAAAAAAACAAGGGCTATGCTACTCAACACCAGGAGTTTAAAATCTCAAAATGCACGTGCTCGAAGCATTCCTCAGTATGGAGAACGTCGACATCTGTGCAGTAACTGAAACCTGGTTCAAGGCTCCAGAGAGCACCCCAGCACTACCAGGCTACAGTTCATACCACACGTTTCAGCCACAGAACACGGACCAAAACACAAAAGGAGGAGGTGTATCCATATTCATCAAGGATACCTACACCTCCGGGTTAGTGGTGCAGCATGATACGATTATTCATGTGCAACTAACATCGGGCAAATCTGCAGTGCAAATTGTGGCCTGCTACAGATCACCCTCCATGACCCAGGACCACCACTCCACCTTTCTGGAGACACTGAAAAACATGAAGGTCCTACCGAACACCCTGATATTGGGCGATTTCAATTACCCTACCATTCACTGGGAAAACTACTAGAGTACAAATTCCCAGGCCCAGCACTTCCTGGAATTCATCAACTCAAATGCCCTGGATCAGCTGGTAAACTCCCCTACCAGAGGTGAAAACATATTGGACCTGGTCATCACCAACATGGGTGACAGGTGTTCCACACCAGAGGTCAACCCGTCACTGGGTAGATCAGACCATAAGCTAATCACTCTGGCTGTCCACACCCCACCACCACCCCCAACTAAGGAAACCACAGTAAAAAACTTTTCTAAAGCAAACTTCACCTTACTTAAGACAGAAGTGGTAAGTTTCACAGCCTCTACGCTAAAGGATAACGCTGCCCAAGATGCAGAAACCTTTACAAATGCACTCTATGAGCACCTACAAGGATGCATCCCTAGCAAAACCAAGACTCACTCCTCTAAGAGAAGGAAACCAGTTTGGTGGACCCCTGCAATAAACAGGCTATACAACAGGAGGAGGAAACTAATTCAGAAAAATAAGCAAATCCCAAGAAGAAAAAACATCTCTAATCAGTATCAGTAAGAAACTAAGGCCCCTCATGAAATCATCCAAGGCTAAAAAGTGCCCACAAATTACCACATAGGTGGTAATCCATTAAGTACAGAAGAAGTAATTAGGGACCTGGGGACCCAAGTTGATAGCAATCTCTTATTTGACAACCACGTGGCCAAAGTGGTTAGAAAAACATTTTATATAGCCCACCTAATCATGAAGGGATTCATGTCTAGGTCAGGGGAGGTCATCGTGCCTCTTTACTCATCCCTCATCAGGCCCATAATTGAGTACAATGCCCCTTTTGGGATGTACCTTACCAGACATCTGCAGCAACTGGAAAGACCCCACAAGTACCTCACCAAGAAGATCAAAGGGCTCAAACAGATGCCATGCTGCCCGGTTAAAGAAACTTAAGCTCTACTCAGTGGCATACCGCCTGCTCAGAAGCAATCTGTGCCTGACGTATAAAGCCATGTCCAACCTGGAATTAATGGACATGCTGCACCTCAGAAAATCCAAATCCCATCGAGCTATGCGGTCGAGAGACTTGAACCTCAGCACTGAAATAAATAGGACATGCTGGAGGGACAGATTCATAACCCAGAGGCTCCCTTCACTCTGGAATAAAATCCCAGTCCAGGTTAGGCAGAGTCCCTCATTGACTCTCTTCAAGGGGAATCTTGATAAGTGGATGGGAGATTGTAGGTTTACCCCGGGTATCACTTCTGTGTCACTGTTAGACAGAGGCACAGTATACTAACCTCGAAAAAGGGCATAGCAAAATTAATTTAAAATGGGTGGCGAAAGCCAAACACACTCTGGCTAGGCTTATAAATGCCCTAGAGCAGATAGCCTAGTATGAACCTATGAACTTAGAAAGAAAAATAACCAAGAATTCAAAAGATAACCACAAAGCCTTCTTTAGCTATGTTAAGAATCTAAGTGGCAACTCGCAGATATGCACTGAACTAGTGCAAAATAGCACAAAATATACTGAACCTACTGATATTGCCAACATCCTGGCAGATAGATTCAGTGCAAACTTCACCCCCCCTCACCTCCAAAAGGGCCCACAACAGTACCGGAAAAGTGTAGTGTCCCAAAAATCACAGACGCACAGGTGAAAATAGCCCTTTCAAAAGCCAAAAACACAGCGTCAGTGGGACCAGATGGTGACCCAGGCTGCGTCTTGCACGAACTACAGAACGAACTAACTCCCCACCTAAACACGCTGTTCAACCTCAGCCTCTCCACAAGCTACGTGCACAGCAATGGTTGTTCCTCTCCACAATGGAGGGGCCACAACTGACTCTGGTAACTATCGCCCCATAAGCCTGACTAGCCTGGTCTGCAAGGCTATGGTGCGCATCATCATGGAACTCATTAACAAAGACATTGGGAACCTCCAAACACTTGACCCGACCCAGTTCGGCTTTGTTAAGGGCAGATAATGCCTACTAAACCTGGTTGACTTCTTTGAGACTATCACCAAGGCCATAGATGAGGGAAAGGGGGTTCACACAGCCTACCTTGACCTCGCCAAGGCTTTCAACACCATTCCCCACTCGGGTATTACTGAAAAACTACACCAGCCTGAACATAAACCCCTATGTCACGAGATGGGTTGCCAACTGGCTTACAGACAGAACTCGCATGGTAAGAATAGCAGGCTCCAGGTCCGACTCTAAACCAGTCACAAGTGGTGTCCCGCAAGGCTCGGTCCTGGGACCCCTACTGTTTGGCATATACTTCACAGAAGTACAGGCAAACACAGGAGGACTATGGCTAACCAAAAGTTCACCGATGACTGCAAACTGGGAGCCATAATTGACTCTCCGGCTGACACGGACATCCTCCAAAAGGGCCTTACTGAGACGGACACCTGATGACAAAGTCATGGTCTCAAGCTAAATGCCAAAAAAATGCATAGTCATCCCATTTGGGAAAAACAAAACGCCCACAAATCACCACATAGGTGGCAGCCCCCTTAATACAAAAAAGGTAATAAGAGATCTGGGGACCCAGGTAGATAGTAATCTCTCCTTTGACAATCATATTGCCAAAGTAGTTAGGAAATCCTTCTGTGTGGCCCATCTAATTACTAAAGGGTTCGCATCTAAAAATAAAGATGTTATAGTGCCCCTCTACTAGTCACTCATTAGACCCATCATAGAGTACAATGCTCCATTTGGGATGTACCTCACAAGACACTTCCAACAGCTGGAAAGACCACAAAAGTACCTCACCAAGAGGATTACTGGCCTCAAACATATGTCCTATGCTGCCCGACTGAAAAAACTCCGGCTGTACTCAGTGGCATATCGCTTGCTCAGAGGTGATCTCTGCCTGACTTACAAAGCCATGTCCAACTTGGAATTGATGGACATGCTCCACCTAAATAAATCCAAGTTACTGCGAGCCACGCGCTCTAGTGAGCTAAACCTCGCCACAACAATAAATAGAACATGCTGGAGGAATAGATTCCTGTCACAGAGACTCCCCATGCTTTGGAACAAAATTCCAAATTACATCAGGCAGAACCCCTCACTAACAATCCTCAAGAGAAACCTTGACGAGTTGATGGGTAACAGAAACAGTACCCCTGGGATCACTTCATTGGCTCTGCTTGACAGAGGCTCAGTTAATTAATCAATGGGGCGGCGAAAGCCGACACACTGGCTAGGCTTATAAATGCCCTCAGGCAGATATCCTAGTACCTACCTATGAACTTATATATTCTAGAGACAGCAACTTGGTCATTTGTATACTATATCACAAAGTACTGTAAGACTGACTTCTTTTCCAGAGGCAGAACAGGATTTGCTAGATCTGTTCTCCAGAGTATTTTAAAGTGTAGTCCTGTTTCCTTCCCCTTGGCTTCTTAAGCGCCATTAGTCATCCCATACAGTTTTTTCTGCTACTGCAGCAATGATCTAATGATGAGAATAATACAGCTGTATAAGTTAACGTACCATAAATAGCTGCTGCGGTACTAACACTTGCCCTCCATCCCCTTTTGTATTCTTCTGATTACAGCTGGCCAGGGAGTGCTGCCATTCTCCTTGTTCCCTTTTTTTTCTAACGTGACATTTCTTTTGGCTTCAGTCTAGCTTTTTGGGTCAAGAAAGCTCTGAATTGTTTTGCCCCTGCACATCCTATTATACTAGCATACTTGCATGGTTAGGTGGACATATGGTACACAAAGAAAGCGTACAAAACCTTAATTATACTCAACGGACATGCCATATCCTTGGCAGCATAAGTCCCATATAGCTTTGTTACTTGAGCATCTAATTTTTTGGTAAGTTAACTTGTACAGCTGCACTATAATTTCTTGTGAGAATGATTTTCCCCTTTATTTTGAGCCATGTACGGCTTGACTCATTGGTTGGACATACATGGCCAATAATATGGAGAAGGTTTTCTGCTGCCTCTTTATAGGTGCAAAGAGACTGAGAGCAAGCCATGTAACTTGATTCAAACTTTTACCCCCCATAAATATTGGATAACAATCCAGCTGCCAAACTTGGATATCACAAACATTGCCAGCACCTGAAACAAATACAACCATTTGACACAATCAAGGTCCTTTTACAGATAAAGCAAAATGGATTTCCACTGTTTATTGAATGTTGCACCAGTAGTTTTATAAATGTTGTCTGAAATGTGCCTTCCAGCTATAAACCCAAATTGATTAAATGTATTAAATCAAATCAAGCAGAATCTGTATTTGACAATATATTCATAAAGAACTTGTAACTGAAGTTAGTATTGAAATAGGCCTATATGACTCCAGTAAGTCAGGATCTTTGCACTCCTTTATTAACAACTGCTTCAACAGCCTCTTTCCAACTACTCATTCCCTTTGAGTTTGGAGGACCCTGTTAAGCACTACATAACATTTGTAAACACCTTGTTTACATCAATAAATTCCTTACGCAAGCTGTCTATACCAAGGTACGTGCCTCATGCTTGAGAACTGTGCATTTCTATGTGTTCTTCAGTCTGGCAAAACACATTTTGTTCCTTGCACTTTCAACTTATTTGCACAAATAGCCTGCTTTGCACTGTAAAGTTTGTGGTAAAATCTGCAGAGAAATCAGAAATTTCTACTACCTCCATCTCCAAGATTTGCAACTAAACTGCCCCTTTCATGTATCTCAGCCTCAAAGGTAATGATCTTTGTGTACCAGTGTATTTTTGAAGTATTTGGTGAACGGTTGCTTGCTTAAGCTAATTTTTCCTAGCTTATACATTACTCAAGCAGGGGCTGACATGTATAACTAGATATTCTGTCTTCTAAGTTATCCATAGCTACCATTTGTAAGCTTTCTAATCGGTTTTACCATATAGTCAGCCTTTCTTCTTTCTCCAAATCCTCTTAGTTATTTTTTTGTAACATTTCCCTTATAGTACCATTGTATGCATTCCAGTTTACAAATTCACATCTGGCGGTACTTTTCTGCAATGAAACCCAAACAGCCCACTGGTCCTGTAGGCACAGCCAGCATTTCTAGCATCTGGAGCAGAAAGCACTACATTTCCACAGTCTGCTTGCTTTCAAACTAACTTTAGAGTCGGGGTGCATGGTTGGATGTTATCAGTTGTAGAAATTGTCTTTTAAACTGTTGAATGTTTAAACCTGCAGCCAACCCCACCTTTACTAATGCTTCCTCAACTAGTCCATCATTCTTTAATAAAGCAGGATGAACTTAGCATTTGCAAAACATTTGTAATATGCCATAATGAAAAGCTAGTACTTGACTCAAAATCCATTTTACTTTAACAGTACATATGCCAGGTGGAAGGTACAAAACTTAGGATAGTTACAAAATGCCCCCCCCCCCCCAGTGTGTTTTAATCAGTACACATCTTCAAGTCATCTGTGTTTGAGAATTGTTTCTTTGGCATCCCTAGACATCAAAATAGTGCCCCCCCCCCCCACTCATTTAATTCTGGAAAAAAGCCATGCCTAAAAACAGATGTTCTTCGTGTTTCACTGTTGCAGTCATTACATTTGGGTAATCTGCTGGCAGGTTGCCCTCAGTCGGCCTGAATAACAAAGTCTTGTGTCCTGTGTCGGTTGCTGTCTCCTCTTCCATCAAGTCAGGTCGTCAGGGGTATAAAACATGCAGCCGACGCCATTTTGTTCAACCTTTCTTGCCGTGCGGTGCCCAAAGCAGAAGCAGTTCGCAAGTGCCAGTCGGCCAACTCCTGAAATTTTTGCATTCGAGTTTCAGAACCCAAGTCTACAAACTAAAGCTAAGTACCCCATTGGGGAAACTTTTTCTTGCTCCTTACTGATGTCAGTAAAAGTTAATAATTGCATTACTTGTGGGAAGCAAATACCTCTCAAGGATTTTCATTTGTACTGTATTCCTTGCCTAGGCCCAGATCATAACATGCCTTGCTGTCAATTTTGTGCTAGATTTAACCAGCGCACTATTAAGCATCGGTATAGTTTTGCTTCTAAATATTTTGGATCGAGATTTAATTATCCTGAAATGTCGTCTGTTAGCAATCCGACTACCGGAGTTCACAAAAAACGCAAAGAAAAAGACAGACAGACCGTCGAGGTGCAAAACCGACGACGAAGCTTCTCCTAAGCCAGTCGCCAGTTCGTCGCTACTCAGTGAGGTGCTTTCGCAGCCCCTGATACCTGCTACTTTTGAGTCGCAGGCCTCTGCCGAGACCCATTCGGAGTCCGGTATGCCACGAGATTCTCAGAGTATTGAACCCGTGGATGTCTCTCCCTTGGATGGGTCCGGAGCTGCTCTGCAGGCACCGGCTTCTGAGGGTGTTTTCAGGCCTCAACATTTTTATATTAAACTAATGCCAGACTCAAAAACAAGGTCAAAAACATCTTCTATGTCTAAAAAACTGACACATGAACCACATGCTCAGGCCCCTATGCCTAAAAAACAGATGATCAAAATGGCTGAGGACTTAATTACCTTGATCAGGGGCTTGCAACCCCCCCCCCCCCCCCTTGCTAAGAGGCCTAGGCAAGGCACTGATTATGAATCTTCAGATCAGGTTTCCAGTTCTTCAGATTCCTCTTTTGATCAGGAATTTTCTATTCCACCCTGTGAAGATTCTGATGCAGAGGAATCCATCCCATCTGCATCTCCTTCTGAGGATTACTCTTTTGGAGAGACTTTGCATACTTTAAGGGAACATTTTCACTGGGAGAGTCAGGACTTTTCTGAATCAAAAAAAGAGGCTTAGGGATTTCCTCAGCATAGGCCTTTGGCTATACCTCCTGTATTAGACATTGTTGATGTGTTTTCAGAATCAAGCATGGCTCCTGATTCCCTACCTCAGTCTCCTAGTAAGCCAGACAGAAATTACAGGGTTCCTGACTCCCACAAATTTTTATTCAAAATTCCAGCTGCTAATTTAGAGACTATTTCTCAGGGTCCCAAGGGTATAAAGGCCTCTACAGCCAAAAATCCTACCCACTCTGATAGAGATTCCAGGGCGCTGGATAGATGGGGAAAGAAGGTTTATACATCTGCTACCTTGGCTATCAGAGCCTTAAACTGCCAGTTTCATATGCTTAAATATCAACAGCATGTTATGGGTTTACTGAAACAGAAAATTATGTTGATTTCTGATCGTGTGGAAAATAGAGTTACAGAAATTATTGCATTCAGCAGAACAGATTGGAAAACATACTTTGCAATGTGGTTTTGATTCCTTGGAGGCGTCTTGCAGGGCCGCAGTTACTGGATCTGTGATTAGAAGGCATGCCTGGCTCAAGGAGCAAAATCTGCCTGATCATGTTAAAGCTAAATTGTTGGATGCTCCCTTGCAGCACGATACTCTGTTTGTTTGGTAATAAGGCAGAAGAGGTTTTAAAGAAAATGGAAGACAAAGCTCAATCTATGCAAACTGTAAAAGCTTTCTTGCAAGTGCAGCCACCCAGGTTTAGTAGGCACTGACCTACTAAAAATTGGTCCTTTCCTGTGTCCAACAGAGCCACCCAAGGCATGGGTGCCTCCACCTCCAAATCTGGAGGAAACCGAGCACAACCCTACAGTAAGCAGTCGCAGTGACTTTCCTCTACCATCACCAAGCACTTATCTTTTGGCAGCCCCCTTGGGGGGAAAACTAGCACTTCATGCTCAAAATTTCCATTTAATTACCCAGGACAATTGGGTATTGAGCATCGTATCCCAGGGGTACAGATTTCATTTTCATACTTTGCCAGTTCCAAACGGATGGCCAGATCTGCCACAAAATCTGTGGGCAGAGGCTCAAACAAGTTATGTCCCTCATGGATATGGGGGCAATTCAACCAGTACCAGAAAAGGAAAAAGCACAAGGTTTTTATTCAAGACTTTTCCTGGTACCCAGAAAAGACAGTTCTTGGCGTCCAATACTTGACGATTTTGAACACGTTTCTGTACATTACAAAATTCAAAATGCTGACTTTACAACAGCTACTGCCTATGCTGGGCAGGAACGTTTGCTTAGTGACTCTAGACTTAGAGGTATACCTGCATATCCCAGTAAGGGAATCATGCAGAAGATACCTCTGCTTCAAGGCAGGTTTTTTGCATTACCAATTCTCTGCACTGCTCTTTGGCTGATCTACTGCGCCCACAGTCTTTACAAAGTGCCTGGCACCTGTAATTGCATTCTGCAGACAAAGAAGCATACAAATTTATCCTTATCTGGACAACTCTCTCATTCAAGCAGAGGACAAGGACACTCTTCTTCAGCATCTGGCATTTGTAAAAAGGCTTCTAACATGCCTAGGGCACACAATAAACAAAAAGAAATCCCAAATGGTACCCTCTCAAATAATTACATTCCTGGGTGCAAGCTTGAATACAACTCCCCAGATGGCTTACCTTACCTCAGACCAACAAAGGCAACTGACAGTATATTTCAAACAAATGGCAACAAAAACCCAGTTATCTGCAAGACAAATTCTGCAGGCTTTGGGGTTCATGGCATCCTGCATTCTACTAATTCCATATGCGAAACTGCATATGAGGAAACTTCAATGGTACCTAAAAGGTTTATGGAGCCAACATTGTCACAGTCTGGAAACAATGATCCCTCTCATTCCCTGCCTACAACAGGAGTTTATTTGAGCAGAGACATGTCACCAAAACAAGGGACTGTCATTCACTCTACTCCCTGCCACCCAAACCCTGACTACAGATGCATCAGACTATGCTTGGGGGGGCCCACCTGGCGGGAAGATGCATTCAGGGCAAATGGAGCCCAAAGCAAATGCACCTGCATATCAACCAGAAAGAGATGCTAGCTGTTCAGAATGCTCTGACAGCCTTCAAGGACTTACTTCATCCAGGACAACTATTGATAAAGATGGACAACACCACAGTTATGTGGTACATAAACAAGCAGGAGGTACACATTCTTACCCCCTTTGCAGACTAGCCATGGCATTGTGAAACAGCTTTGACTTACCAAATACATCTTCAAGCTCAATTCCTGCCAGGAAAATAAAATACTCTGGCAGACGACCTAAGCAGAAATCCTATTGACCCGCACGAATGGAAACTGGATCCACAAATCTTCAGTATGTTAACAAAAATGGGGGAGCCCAGACATAGATCTATTTGCCTCTCCCCAAAATTATCAGTTGGGCAAATTCTGCACAAGAACTCATCACAAAAAAGCATGGAAAGTGGATGCCCTATCCTTCAGTTGGAAAAACCTATCAGTCTATGCCTTTCCCCCTCTGCCTCTTCTCTCCAAGGTCTTACTAAATGTCAGACAGGAAAAAACAAAAATTATCCTAGTTACTCGGGACTGGCCTCGTCAACACTGGTACCCACTTCTAAGGAATAAGTCTCAACTTCCCCCTTGGTACTTGCTTCAAATACCTCACCTACTGTCTCAGCAGAACAATCAAATTCTGCACACTCAGCTCCCAACTCTGAACCTTGCAGCATGGCTGATCATTTAATTATTCAAACAACACCTCTCAGTAAATCTGTGATGGATGTCATTTTGGAAGCCAGAAGGCCTAGTACTAGAAAATCTTACGCTGATAAATGGAAGATATTCTGTGCTTGGAACCAAGCACAAGGAACTGATACAGCAAAGCCCAATATTCCTCATATTTTACAATATTTGACTGAGATGCTTGATAAGAGCCTATCTTTTTCTTCAATAAAAATCCATACATCTGCCATCTTGACTCATTACAACACAGAGCCTCCCCTCTTTTCTCATCCTCTGCTTAAACAGTATTTTAGAGGGGCCAAAAATTTAAGGCCTCCCAGAAGATCACCAACTCCCACATGGGACCTCAATTTTGTGCTGGAAAAACTCACCCTGCCTCCTTTTGAACCAGCAGCTACTGCGGATATAAAATTTCTATCTTGGAAAACAGCTTTTCTCTTGGCAGTTACTTCAGCAAGAAGGGTTTCAGAACTACAGGCTCTCATGGTTGTGGAGCCTTTTATTACATTTTACCTGGACAGGGTGTCCCTCAGGACCAATCCTTCTTTTATTCCTAAGGTGGTATCCAGTGTGGCTCTTAACCAGACAATTCACCTGCCAACATTTTACCCAAATCCACAGAACAAGGGGGAGTGGATTCTACATTCATTGGACGTACACAGACAACTAAGATTCTACTTAAACAGGACCAAATCTCTAAGAAAGTCTGAGCAACTACTAGTAGCATTTGCTGCAGGGTCAGAGGGGAAGGCTATATCAAAGTGGACCATTTCTACATGGATAAGCCACTGCATTCGTTTCTGCTACTTGCACCATGGTAAACCAGTGCCCAAGGGGATCAGGTCTCATTCCACCAGGGCTGCCTCCACCTCAGCAGCTTTTCTCAGAGGTTCCAACCAACGACCTTCTAGAGGCTGCAACTTGGAGCTCTGTTCATACTTTCACAAAGTGTTATCATTTGTCTCTCTTCTCCAAATCCAGGGCAGGCTTTGCCACTGCAGTTCTGCAGGGCCTTATAGCCACTCCTAATGCTGTTTAGTTCCATCCTCCCATCCATAGCTTTGGGATTCTACCCAAATGTAATGACTGCAACAGTGAAACATGAAGAACATAGTACAGATGTTCATCATGTTTCACTGTTGTAGTCATTACACTTGGGTTATCCTGCTGGCAGGCGACCCGCCGTTGGCCCGAGTTCCAAAGTCTTGGTCCGGCGTCGGTTGCTGTCGCCTCTTTCCTGATGTCAGTGCGCCAGGGGTATAAAAGATGCAACCAACGCCATTTTTTCTTCAGCCTTTCTTGCCGTGTGGTGCCCGAAGCAGAAGCAGTTCGCAAGTGCCGGTCGGCCAACTCCTGAGATTTTTGAAATAGAGTTTCAGAACCAAAGTCTTCAATAAAGCTAAGTACCCCGTTGGGGAAACTTTTTCTTGCTCCAGACTGATGTCAGTAAAAGTTAACAATTGTATTTCTTATGGGAAGCAAATACCTCATAAGGACTTCCACTCTTACTGTATTCCTTGCCTAGGCCTTGACCACGATGTTACCAGTTGTCGGTTTTGTGCTAGATTCAACAAACGCACTATCAAACGTCGGTTTGATTTTGCATTTCATTACTTTGGCCGAAGGTTTAACTATATAATGCCGTCAGAACAACAGACGACCGGAATTCATAAAAAACGCAAAGACAAAGAAAAGGACAGGCATCCGAGGTCCAAAACCGATGACGAAGCCTCTTCTAGGCCAGTCGCCGGTTTTCAGTGAGGTGCTTTCGCAGCCCCTAACACCCGCTACCTCAGCGCCACAGGCCATTTCCGACTCCCACGTGGAGACAACTAGGCCTCTGGATACTCAAGGTATTGGGCCTATGGAAAATATTCTCTCAGATGGGTCTGGAGCCGCTGAGCAGGCATCGGCTTCTGAGGGTGTTTTCAGACCTTCACAGCTTACTATTAAATCCTCTGCAGCAGCCAAAGTACAGTCAAAGACACCATTAAAGACAAAGAAACAAGTACAGCATTCTCCTGGACAGTCAACCATGCCGAAGACTTAATCACTTTGATCAGGGGTTCCCATCCCCCTCCTGATAAAAGGCCTAGGCAAGACACTGACTATGATTCCTCTGACCATGTTTCTATTTCCTCTGATTCCTCTTCAGATCAGGGCTATTCTCTTTTTCCCTATGAGGACTCTGATGCTGAAGAATCTATACCTTCAGCCTCTCCACCTGATGATTACTCTTTTGGGGAAACTCTGCACACCATGAGGGAACATTTCCACTGGGACAGCCAGGATTATTCAGAATCCAAGAAAAGGCTCAGATTTTTTTTTACTGCCTCAGCACAGGCCCCTGGCTAATCCCCCCTGTGCTTGATATAGTTGATGATGTTTTCTCTGAATCCAGTCTGTCACCTGATTCTTTACCCCCTGCACCAGTCAAGCCAGACAGGTATTACAGGGTCCCTGACTCTCATAAATTTCTTTATAAAAACCCTGCTGCTGACCCTGAAACAATTTCTCAGGGTCCCAAAGGGGTTAAGCCTTCCACTGCTAAAAACCCTGTTCCCTCTGATAGGGATTCTAGAGCTCTGGATAGATGGGGGGAAAAAAGTTTACACTTCCGCTACTTTAGCTGTTAGGGCTTTAAACTGCCAGTTTTACATGCTTAAGTATCAACAGTACCTCATGTCTTTGTTAAAACAGAAAATGCTTACAAATTCAGAGAATCCTGACAATAAGGAAATGCATGAATTATTGCATGCAGCTGAACAAGTAGGAAAGCATACTCTGCAATGTGGTTTTGATTCATTAGAGGTTTCTTGCAGAGCTGCAGTAACAGGCTCTGTCATTCGAAGGCATGCTTGGTTGAAAGAACAAAGTTTACCTGAACATGTTAAAGTAAAATTATTGGATGCTCCATTACAGCATGATATTTTGTTTGGTGTTAAGGCAGAAGAGGTGTTAAAGAAAATGGAGGACAAAGCAAAATCTATGCAGACAGTAAAGGATTTCTTACAGGTTCAACCACCTAGGCCTTCAAAAAATTGGTCCTTTCAGGTGTCAGACAGGCCTCAAAGAGGCAGATACAGATGCCCAAGAGGCAGATCTCAGCCACAAGGCTCCTACAGACCTAAACAATGGGGTGCTTCTGCCCCCAAAGGAGGAGAAGACAAATCACAACCTTATAGGAAACAGTCCCAATGACTTTCCTCTACAAAAGCCAAGCACTTACCTTTTGGCAGCACCCCTAGGGGGAAAGCTAGCACTTTTCGCACAAAATTGGCACATAAGCACCCAGGACAAATGCGTATTGAATATAGTTTCTCAGGGTTACAGGTTCCACTTTCACACTCTTCCAAAATCAAAAGGTTTGCCGGACCTGCCACAAAACCAATGGGCAGAGGCACAAAAACAAATTGCTGCTCTGATGGACATGGGAGCTATTCAAAGAGTAGCACAGCAAGAACACGGACAAGGATTTTACTCAAGACTCTTTCTGGTTCCCAGAAAGGACAAAGCCTGGAGACTAATACTAGATTTGTCAACCCTAAATACTTTCTTGGATGTTCCAAAATTCAAAATGTTAACACTACAGCAACTTCTACCCATGCTGGGCAAGAAGGCTTGGCTAGTTACTTTGGACCTCAAAGAGGCATACCTGCATGTCCCAATCAGACAATCTTGCAGAAGATACCTCAGATTCATAACTGGCTCAATGCATTACCAATTCTCTGCACTGCCCTTTGGCTTATCTACTGCGCCCAGGGTCTTCACAAAATGCCTGGCACCAGTAATTGCAATTTGCAGACAAAGAGGAATTCAGCTATACCCCTATTTGGACGACTGCCTTATTCAAGCAGAGAGCAAGGACATTCTATTAAAGCATTTGGCGTTTGTAAAAAGATTACTAATTTGTCTAGGGTACACAGTAAACGAAAATAAATCAAAACTAGTGCCCTCTCAAGAGATAATATTCCTGGGTGCAAGCTTAAATACAACAGCCCAGATGGCTTATCTCACGCCAGACAAAGGCAACTGACTCATTACTTTCAAATGATGGCAACAAAGACCCAGCTCCCTGCAAGATAAATTCTGCAGGCCCTGGGCTTCATGGCTTCCTGCATTCTACTCATTCCATATGCAAGACTGCATATGAGGAAACTACAACGGTATCTAAAAAGTGTTTGGACTCAGCAATGCCACAGCCTGGAAACAATAGTGACTTTAATTCCCTGTCTACAACAGGAGTTTCGATGGTGGTCCAGGGCCTGTCACCACAACAAGGGACAGCCCTTCACCTTACCCACTGCCAGGCAGACAATAACAACGGATGCATCTGATTATGTCTGGGGGGGCACATATGGCAGGAAAATGTATTCAGGGCACGTGGACCAAGGAACAAATGCATCTTCACATCAATCAAAAAGAGATGCTAGCTGTACAGAATGCCCTGACAGCCTTTAAGGATCTACTACGCCCAGGACAACTATTACTAAAGACGGACAACACCACAGTTATGTGGTACATAAGCAAGGGAGCACACATTCCTACCCCCTCTGCAGGCAAGCCATGACTCTGTGGAGCACAGCACTGACCTATCAAGTACATCTGCAGACACAATTTCTGCCAGGAAAGAAAAACACACTGGCAGACGAACTAAGCAGAAATCTCATGATTCCACACAAATGGAAACTAAATCCACAGGTCTTCAGCATGATAACAAGAAAATGAGGACGCCCGGACATAGATCTTTTTGCCTCCCCTCACAACTGCCAACTACAGAAATTCTGCACAAGAACTTATCACTCACAAGCATGGAAAGTGGATGCTCTTTCATTCAGCTGGAAAACCCTGACAGTTTATGCCTTCCCTCCACTGCCTCTTCTTCCCAAGGTACTCCTAAAAGTCAGACAAGAGAAGCCAAAAATTATCCTGATTGCCCCAGACTGGGCATGCCAACACTGGTACCCAATCCTAAGGAGCTTGTCTCGAGGCCCAGCCTGGCCCGTACCTCAAATTCCTCATCTTCTGACTCTACAAAACAATCAGATTCTACACAGTCAACTCAGAACCTTAAATCTGGCTGCATGGCAGATAATTTAGCCACTCAGACCACTCCTCTCTCTAAAGCTGTTATGGATGTCATTTTAGAAGCCAGGAGGCCCAGTACTAGGAAATCTTATACAGAAAAATGGAAGAGATTCTGTGCTTGGAACCAGGCACAAGGACTCGAACCGCTTGTTCCAAATATACCTCAGATTTTACAATACTTAACTGAGATGCTGGACAAAGGCCTATCCTTTTCATCTATTAAGATCCATGCCTCTGCCATTTCAGCTCATTACAATACGGAACCTCCTATTTTTTCACATCCACTGCTAAGGCAGTACCTCAGAGGGGCAAGAAACATAAGACCCCCAAGGAGAGCACCAGTACCTACTTGGGACCGCAATTTTGTATTAGAAAAGCTCACACTGCCTTCTTTTGAGCCAGCCAACACAGCTGATATAAAATTCTTATCATGGAAAACCGCTCTGCTCCTAGCAATAGCTTCAGCAAGAAGAGTCTCAGAGTTACAGGCATTAATGGCAGTGGAACCTTACATCAATTTTCATCAGGACAGGGTCTCTCTAAGGACGAACCCAATGTTTATGCCAAAGGTAGTTTCCAGTGTGGTGCTAAACCAAACCATTCATTTGCCAACTTTCTATCCAAATCCCCAGAATAAAGGGGAGAGACTTCTGCACACTTTGGATATACACAGACAGCTATGATTCTACTTGGACAAAACAAAAGCTTTCAGAAAAACTGAGCAACTGTTTGTAGCTTATAGGTTCATAGGTTCATAGATTTATACTAGGCTATCTGCCCTGAGGCATTTATAAGCCTAGCCCAAATTATTGTGGCTTACGCCACCCCTTATATGAAAAAATACTGTGCCCATTAGTTTGTTGTGCCTCTGTCCAGCAGTGACACAGAGATGATTCCTGGGGTAAACCTACGATCTCCCATCCACAGGTCTAGATTTCTCTTGAACAGAGTCAGCGAGGTGCTCTGCCTCACATGGACCGGGATTTTATTCCACAGCATAGGGAGTCTCTGAGTGATAAATCTATCCCTCCAGCACGTCCTATTTATATCCGTGCTAAGGTTTAAGTCGCTTGCTCTAGTGGTTTTGGTGGATTTGGATTTTTGAGGTGGAGCATTTCCATTAATTCGGGTTGGACATGGCCTTGTATGTCAGGCACATGTCACCTCTGAGCAGACGGTATGCGACTGAATAGAGCTGGAGTTTCTTCAATCTGGCAGCATATGACAGATTTTGGAGTCCTTATCCTTTTGGTGAGGAACTTTTGGGGTCTCTCCAATTGCTGCAGATGTCGGGTGAGATACATCCCGAATGGGGCATTGTACTCGATCATTGGTCTGATAAGTGAAGAGTACAGGGGAACAATGACCTCACTAGATCTGGATGTGAATCCCTTCATGATCAGGTGGGCAATGTAGAAGGTCTTTCTAACCACTTTAGCAATGTGAGTGTCAAAAGAAAGGCCACTGTCAACCTGGGTCCCCAGGTCCCTGATAACCTCTTCTGTGCTTAGTGGATTGCCACCTATATGGTAGCTTGGGGTTACCTTGTTTTTCCCGAAGGGTATGACTATACATTTTTTGGCGTTTAACTTCAAGGAAAACCTATCTCAAAGTAGACAATTTCAAAATGGATAGGACACTGCATTCGCTTCTGCTGTGCACAACATGGCAAATCAGTGCCTAAGGGCATAAGGCCACATTCTACCAGAGCAGCAGCCTTTCTCAGAGGAGTACCAACCAAAGACATTTTAGAAGCTGCAACCTGGAGTTCAGTGCACACTTTCAATAAGCACTACCACTTACCTCTCTACTCTAAATCCAGAGCAGGCTTTGCCACTGCAGTTCTGCAGGGCCTGGTAGCCTCTCCTAATCCCATTTAGACCCAGCCACCCAACCTCAGCTTTGGGATTCAACCCAAGTGTAATGACTGCAACAGTGAAACACGATGAACATAGTACAGTTGTGTACCTACCATAAATGTAGATGTTAGAGTGTATTCACTGTTGCAGTCCAGGTTACTCATCCACCATCCCCCTTTCTCTTTGCTGGGTCCTTTTTCTACTTCTCAACTCTCTACAATTTATGTGATGTATTTGTTTGTAGATGAAGGAAATTTTATTTTGGTACATGCATGTTTTTTGACATAATTTTTTCCAGCCTTTCCTTTTTGGGGGCACCTGACATCTGGGGCAAGAAAAACTGAAGAAAATGGCGTTGGTTGCATCTTTTATACCCCTGGCGCACTGACGTCAGGGAGGAGTCGACAGCAACTGATGCCGGACCAAGACTTTGGAACTCGGGCCGACTACGGGTCGCCTGCCAGCAGCATAACCCAAGTGTAATGACTGCAACAGTGAATACACTCGAACATCTACATTTATGGTAGGTACACAACTGTACTTTTGTGTACACTTACCATAAATGTAGATGTTCGAGTGTATTCACTGTTGCAGTCCTGGTTACCCACCCGCCATCCTCCTTTTCTATACCTTTTCTTTTCTTCACTATATACTAAAGCCTTTGTGGTGTATTTGCTGTTAGATGAAGGTAAAGTTTATGTTGATAAAAGTGCATTTACATATATTTTTGTTTATATATATATATTTTTTTTTTTTTTTTTTCTCCCCATTTGGGGGGCACCTGATATCTGGGGCAAGAAAAACTGAATAAAATGGCATCGGCTGCATGTTTTATACCCCTGATGACCTGACGTCATGGAAGAGGAGACGGCAACCAATGCAGGACCCAAGACTTTGTTATTCAGGCCGACTGAGGGCAACCTGCCAGCAGATTACCCAAATGTAATGACTGCAACAGTGAATACACTCGAACATCTACATTTATGGTAAGTGTACACAACTGTACTTTCTGCCAACTTGTCATGCTGCTGAAAGGATAAGTGCATTTCTTGAAAACCTAGAATGTGGGATCTAAACCGTAGTATAAGATAGTATTCTGGTTCCCTTTATAGGACTTGTTAGTCTGTCTGCATTCCTAAACAATATCTTCATACTAATATTTATTTTTAACTTGTTTTGTATTCACTTCCATCAAGCATTTCCCCTTTTATTTCAGCTATCCCATCCTGCTCAGGGCAGTGGCACTGCCCACTTTCTTTTTTAACAGTGTTGTTGTACTCACTGACTTTTCTTCACCATTCGCGTGTGTTGTGCATTGTGTATAACACACTGATTATTTTCCCTCAACACTTTAACAAAAAAATCAGTGTAACTATTTACAGTCTTTTTAAGGTTTCAAGGTAGTGACTAAAGTACTCCTAGAAACTGAGTGCATAAGGCAAAGGCATACCTCTCAATCTGGAAACATCATAAATCTGGACAAAGGCCTATGAAGAATAGGTACAAATCCGTATGCTGATTAACATAATAATGTGCATACATAATTATATAACTCTGCCCACTCCATTGTAATTGTGGGATACCATAATTCCAACACAAATTAAAATAGTAAACACAAAATATAACCAGAATAGTGTTTTATTTAAACATTTGAACGTACATCAAAGTTTGAACTTGTATAAAACTAAAATACAGTTGTCTTTTATAAAATTAAAATTAACTGCACTGAATCTAGAGAGATGTTGAAAGATGGTAAGCAACAGCAGACCCCATATAGTAAATCAGAAAAAAAGGGGGAGGGTTGATTATTTAATTCCAGTCAAGCTTGTATTGTACTAGTTAGCCAACAGGTTCATAGTTACTAGGTATCTCCTTCAAAGGATGACATTCTCAGGACTGCATCATCCACCGCCTTTAAAAGTACAACACAAATTTTAAGAGAAACAGACAAAAGAGCCAAACATTGAACACAAGTGGTGGTATGGGTTGGGAATTCAGGCTCCTGCTCCTTGTACCCAAGGTACAGGGTTCGAGCCTGGGTAACACTAACCACAAGGTATACTTTACTGGGGCATTACACACACACACACACACACACACACACACACACACACACACACACACACACACCACAGTTAGTCCATTAAGCAGATGATAAAATACAGCTTGTAGTTTAGCAGATCATAACACACACACACCCCTTTGAATGAATGGACTTGGACTTGTTAAGCAGATAAAATAAAAAATACAGCTTGCACAGACTTGTTAAGCAGACGCACATGCACCACTTTCACATTTGGCCCAGCACAGTAGTTCGTTAAGCAGATAAAATACAGCTTAGTTTGCGTAGATTGAACAGACTTCAGTAGTTCAAAAAAACAGAAGCAGCAAAACAAACTAAATAAATAAAAATGCTGGCAGGCAGAGTTTCCCAGGCACAAATCACTCAGGTGATGATAAACCAAATGTGTATTTAATGATAAAAATCCACAAGAAAAACAAATAAAATATGAGCGCTTTCGTAGTCTTCAGTAGTTCGTTAAGCAGATAAAATAAAAAATACAGCTTGCACAGACTTGTTAAGCAGATAAAATACAGCTTGTAGTTCATAACATAGTAAAATACAGCTAGCACAGTAGTTTTTGGATTGAACAGCCTTGTTTAGCAGATAAAATAACACAGTTAAGATAAAATACAGCTTTCACACACCCCCATTTGGCCCAGCACAGTAGTTTGTAGATTGAATGGACTTTATGGTAAAATACAGCTTGCAAAGTAGTTTGTAGCTTGAACGGACTTTCTTACCTGGAGGCTGAGACCTGTGGACATGTGGGCGGACTCTGCAAAACTTAAATTATGCACGTCTGCCACAGCCAACCTGCCATTGCTGTTATATCCCATGTTTCCTTCCAGATAGTTCAAAATAAATATCTGACCAAGCCCAAATGTCAGTAGCTGATGTTAACACGCATGCCCCTGTAGGCTGTTGATGTGGGGTGACGTCAGCCATAAATTTAAAGTGGTAATGCAAAAAACAATAATCAAATTAAAAAAAATCAGGAATTAAAGGGTCCACTTGGGAATTTGTGGCACCCCATTATTTTGTTCTCAAAACCGGTAAATACTAAGGAATTCAGTAAAGTTGAGAGGTATGGGTAAGGGCATGCTGCAAACACAGCAGAAATTGCCCGTCTCTGATGCCAATTCTCTCTGTGCCTATTGCTTCGGTCCAGATCATTTAAAAATAGACTGCAGCATTTATAACATGTTTAATCCATGTCCTCTTGCAGATAGGCAAAATAAATTAATACTAAAGGGTTTGCTGCCCACCTGTTTTTCTGAGGGCATGACTGGGGCTGAATTCCTGAAACAGAAGCCCGAAGACCCATTGAAGAGGTCTAAACCTTTAGTGTCTTCCACCTCTTCTTCCTCTGAACCTCCCAAAAAAATTAAGAAACCGGATCCAAAACTTTCTTTGGATCTGACAAAAACTTCATCAGATCTTGCTGTCATTGGATCTAAAGCCTCTACCCAGGACCACTTAGTCCCCTGGTTTAGACCTAGTACTGTCCAGACTGCCTTCCCCTTTCTGGAAAGGCGCTCAAAATCTCCATTCCCGATATCTTCATTCATTCCTCCAGGAGTCTTGCTGAAGCAGATGTGGAGAGAATGTTGAGGAAATTTCTCATTACACCACTTCAGATGGGAGTTCTTACTGCTCGTACCCCCTCAGGTCAGGAAGCACGATCATCCACTACTCTACCCATTACTGCTCCTTCCCTAATTCAGTCTATTGTTTTAGTGTCCTTGGATTCAAATGTTCCAGGTTTGTCTGGTTTAGATCCGAAGAAGGCCCTTTCTTTGGATCCAGATACTGCTCTGAGTGCACTGGCTCCAACATGCTCAGAGTCTGATGATTCTGGGAGTTGAAGCATCCCTGTCTGATACAGGAGGCTGGAGTTGACTCAGAGGTTTTTGGAGCCGTCTCTTACACTCGGAGCTTCGGCACTGGATGGCTTGGCTCCGGATTCCACCTTTTGGTAGATTACTCTCGTAGTGGAGTAATGTGCCAGAAACTTGCTTTCTCGGCTTCATTGTCTTCCATCTCTCTGGAGCAATTTGTCTTTGAGGTTGTGAAGAGAGTGTTCTCTTTTTTGGCAGGACAGATGGGTCCTAGCCACTTGGATCCACCCTCTACTTCTCAGATGACTTTGTACCATGAGCCACTATATTCTGCCCCACAGGGACAGCCAGCCCAAAGCTTCCAGACCACCCAGCAGGGTATCCTAATCTCTTCTGATAGTTTACTGAATCACCCCACCAAGGAAGTGCAAAAGGAAACACTTGGAGTCTCCTGAAGAATTAGTCACCGAGGATACTGACTTACATGAAGGAGAGTGTTCCCCAAAATCACAACTCACTGATGTCTTATTTGGAAGCATTCTTGAGATTCTTAAGCAGAAGGGTAGCTGATCTTCTAAGACCCTTCTCAGGAGGAATCCGTATTTCTGAAAGCCTTTGGAGCTGGCCCATCTACCTCCTGGATTACTACACCCACCGATGAGCTCATTGACTGGTTCTCTAGGTGGGCATGGAAGGAACCTGATACAGTTGAGCCATTCCCCAAGAGGCCAGACCAGATTCTGGCTCCAACAGTAGGAATATTGGGGTAAAGGGGTGCTGGTATATGCCATGGTCATGGCAGCAGCTACAAAAAAGGAACTTGCAGAACAGAGTTGCACTGCCCATCCTCCTAATAGAGAGTCTAAGGTGATGGACAGATTTAGGAAGTGTGTTTATGCTGAAGCGACTTTTGCACTCAGATCACTGAACTATCTAGCACACTTTACAAGGTTTCAAAGAGATTTGATTTAAAGAGTTGTTAGAATCTCTTTCTGGAACCAAAACTGCTGAGGCTCAATCTTCAGTAGCCTCCCAGTTGACTACCCTGCAAGCTGTATCTAAATCGTCCATGTGGCTTTTCTCGCATGCTGCAGAAGGCACCTCAAGGACTGTGGGTTCAGGCATTCCCATAATGAGGCATGCCTGGATGTGCCTGTGTGATTTTGCAGAGCCCTTCAAGTCCTTGTTTGTCAGTGCTTCTTTGACTTCTCTTTGTTTGGCTTCACAGTGAAGGGCACACTCCAGGTGTGAGAAAGATGTAAAGACCCTGTCCTCAGTGGGCGTGCATTTTTCAACCCCTCAGATGACCTTTGCAAGGAATCGATGAGGAGGTTGTAAAATGTTCAGATAGTCTCAGGGTCCTTTCTAGGACACACGTGGAGATAGTTCCCCAGAGGCAGAGGGGGGAGCTATAATGGAAGATGATGCCCCTGTAGCAGAGGAGGCCAGCAAAACCATAGGTCTAAAGATTTCTTCTCCAACAGATCCTTTCAGTGTTCCTGAAAGGTGGCCTGATTGCCTACCTCTGGAGGCAGTCGGGGTTGTTTATCGCTGCACCGGAGAGCCTGGCTAGATATGACAAAAGACAGTTGGGTGCAGAGAATTATTTCCAGAGGTTATATAATTCCCTTTTCTCTACCTCCTCCATTGTCAAGAAAATTTCCCGATGTTCCACCCAGTCAGAGGAAAACAGCAGAAATAGAAAAGCTGCTAGAAAGAGTCACCCAAGAGGTCCCACCAAACCAGATAGAATCTGGAACTTACTCAAGATTCTTTTTATTGCTAAAGAAAATGGGGGACTATAAACCTATTTTGGATGTCAGTGTATTGAGCAAGTCAGTTCGATACACAAAGTTCTGGATGGTCATGGTTCAGTCCATTTTGCCCTTTCTGGGCAAGGACAACTGGGTGTGTGTGATAGATCTTCAGGATGCATATAATCACATAAGGATGAACAGACAATCCAGAAGGTATTTACACTTCTGGCTGGGAGCCAGTCATTTTTAGTTCAAAGCGTTGCCCTTTGGCCTTACCATAGCCCCTAGGGTGTTCACCAAGTACATGGCAGTGATAGCAGCTCACTTGAGACTGCAAGGATTCCGGGTGTTTCCATATCTAGATGAGTGGCTCATTACCACCCTGACCAGGCATCGACTGATAGAAGCACGTCATCAAGTGCTACAGATGTATTCACATCTCAGATTAACTGTAAATAACTACAAATCTCACTTGAGACCAACACAGATATTAGAATTCATAGGAGCAGCGTTCAGCACAGTATCTATGGTAGTTTGTCTTCCTCTTGTCAGGAATGCAAATGATAAAAATGCAGGTCAGGAAAATAATTTGCAGTACCAGAATTTCAGCCAGATTTGATTCTGCAAGCCCTGGGCTCAATGTCAGCAGCAATAATTTTAGTCTCTGTAGTGACATTCCACATGAGAATTCTACATGGATGCTAGCAACACAGTGGTTAATACTCTCTCAACCTATGTCAGCAAAGATCAGAATAACTCAAATATGTAAAATATACCTTTGCTGGTTGATGCAATCAGAACATGTATTACAAGGTCATCCCTCAGCCCAAGGCCATAATGACCATGGATACTTCCCAGATTGTGGGGGTATTTTCTGTGTAAAGTGGTCCAAGGCACTTGGTTCCCTGAAGAGGCCATCTTGCATGTCAGTGTTCTGGAGATGAGAGCAGTGCTTCTGGTGTTGCAAGTATTCCAAGACTCTCTCCCTCTGGGAACAGTTGCAGTCCAGACAGACAATGTCAGTAGTTTGGTACATCAACAAGCAGGGGGAACCAGGTCTTACCCCTTATGTCAAGATGCCCTCAGAGTATGGCAATGGGCGATATCTTCCAACTGCTTTCTAATAGTAACACATATTCCGGGGAAGTCCAAAGTGATAGCAGACAAACTGAGCAGGTCCATCTTACTACCTCATGAGTGGTCTCTCAACAGCAAAGTGACAGCTATGATTTTTAGTCAGTGGGGCCAACCTTGCTGCGATCTATTTGCCTCTCCCCTAAACAAGTTTAGCAGCCTTTTTGCCCTTATCCCCCACTGGGGGAATCACCGAGGTTGCTCTACTCCGTGATTGGCCCCTCTGTCTTTATATGCTTATTCTCTGACTCCCTAATTCCAAAATTCCTGCAGAAAGCAGCGATGTTGAAGAGCAAAGTAATCCTCATTGCACCTTACTGGCTTCAACAGATTTGCTTTCCCTTCCTTTGGCCTCATCTGCTATGTCTGTCTTAGATTATGGATATAATTCCAGATGTCCTCTCTCACCCAACAGGTATGGATCACCTGGATATCTCAAACCTTAAATTAACAGTGTGGTTTCTCCATTTCCTTTAATAGCCAGACAACCAATGCTCTCTTCCCCTCTCCATTCCATACTTTATCTTCCCATAAACCTTCTGTTAGGAAATTCTACAGGAGTGAATGGGAAAGATTTGTTTGTTGAGCGGAACAAAATGAGATAGACCCCTTCTCAGTTCCATTTCAATCTGTTGTGGAAGTTTTGGCGAGTTTGTTTAATGAGGGTGCTAGTTCATCAACTATTAAAGTGCAACTTTCAGCAATGTCTCACTTTCATGTGGGATTTCAGAATTCTTCACTGGCTTCCGCTAATCTTTGCAAGGCCTTTTTGAGAGATACTCTCCTGCTAAGACCTCCTTATAAAGACTCCACGCCACCATGGGGTTTAAATTTGGTACACCAAGCTTTAATTTATTCTCCCTTTGAACCATCAGATAAATGTGATGTTAAATTCTTGACTTGGAAAATTATCTTTTTAGTTGCAGTTACATCAGCTAGAAGAATTTCGGAACTTCGAGCATCTTTAACCCTCCGTATTTAATTTTTCAAAAGGACAGGGTCACATTACATACCATTGCTCCTTTCCTTCCTAAGTTGTCGTCAGAATCCAACATCAACTAATCCATTAATTTGCCAGTATTCTTTCCAAAATGTACAAATAAAGGGGAATATGTGCTGCACTTGTTGGATGTTCACAGACAATTGTGCTTCTCCTTACACAGAACAAAAGAGATTAGGAAGACAGATCAACTTTGTTTCCTTTTCACATACTAAATTGGGTGAATCAGTTACCAAGGTAATTCTAGCTAGATGGTTGACAGATTGCATTTCATTTATCTATAGCAAACTGAATCTCCCCTTACCAAAGCCATTAAAGGCTTGCTCAACCAGATCTATGGCAACTTCATTTGCCCTCCGGTCTAGCGGCTCTATGGACGATATGTGTGCGGGTGCAACCTGGTCAAATCCTCATACTTTTATCAGTCATTACAAAGTAGATCTGATCTCGAGAGGAAGAGCAGCAGTTGGCTCATCTGTACTCAGGAATATCTTTCCTTAGAGTCCACCCAGGATTTTAGATAGCTGGGGACTCTGTCCCATTAGTTGAGGATTGAATGAAAATTGACATCAGATAAACAACTTATGTTCTCACCATAACGTTCCATCTGTGTTGTCCATTTTCTTTCTTCCTCAATTCCCCACCCACCAACCCCCTCCTTTTTTTAATGGATTACTTTTGAATTCCCCACCCACCAACCCCCTCCTTTTTTTAATGGATGACTTTTGGAGGAATAAGAAGCTTCAAGAATGTCAATATCCTTTGTATTGACCTCCAGTTATGACATATTAGTCAATCTTACCGTTGAGCAGCAAACAAGATCTGAGCGATGTTAGGGATTGGTGCGTTATGGGTAGGGAAGGAGCTCGAGAGTTTTTTTGGAGGCCACAAGCTAGTGTAACGGCCAAGTCAGATCCAAGGATAGGATCCAAACCCATTAGTTGAGGAAGAAAGAAAATGGGCAACACAGATGGTGAGTGCAAAACTTATTTTTCTGTAACATGCCCTCTCACTGCCACCCCATGGTTAGTGTATCTAATCTGGAGTCTCTTCTAATGTCTTCCTCTTCTGCTCTCAGCTAAGCACTTTGAACTAGAACAGCTGAAGAGCGTAGCATGAATGTTTTCCTGCTGGGAAGAATAGAGGGATGTTCTTCGTGTTTCACTGTTGCAGTCATTACATTTTGGGTTATCCTGCTGGCAGGTTGCCCTCAGTGGGCTTGAATTCCAAAGTCTTGGGTCCTGCGTCGGTTGCTGTCGCCTCTTCCCTGATGTCAGGTCATCAGGGGTATAAAAGATGCAGCCGATGCCATTTTATTCAGTCTTTCTTGCCACGCGGTGCCCGAAGCAGAAGCAGTTCGCAAGTGCCGGTCGGCCGAATCCTGAGATTTTCATGTTCGAGTTTCAGATCCGAAGTCTTCATTAAAAGCTAAGTACCCCGTTGGGAAACTTTTTTTCTTGCTCCAGACCGATGTCAGAAAAAGTTAATAACTGTATTTCTTGTGGGAAGCAAATACCTCATAAGGACTTTCATTCTTATTGTATTCCTTGCCTGGGCCCTGACCACGACGTTGCTAGTTGTCGGTTTTATGCTAGATTTAACCGACGCACTATTAAGCGTCTGTACGATTTTGCATTAAGCTATTTTGGCCGAAGATTTAATTATACAATGCAGTCGGACAGCCATCCGACTACCAGAATTCACAAAAAACGAAAAGAAAAAGACAGGCAACCGAGGCCCAAAACCGAAGACGAAGCTTCTCCTAAGCAAGTCGCCGGTCCTCAGTGAGGTGCTTTCGCAGCCCCTAATGCCCGCTACTTTAGAGTCGCAGGCCGCTACGGACTCCCACGTGGAGTTGGCCAGGCCTCTGGAAACTCAAGGTATTGGAGCCTCGGAGATAATTCCCTCAGATGGGTCCAGAGCCGCTGAGCAGGCATCGGCTTCTGAGGGTGTATTCAGACCCAAACAATTATGTATTAAACCGACTTTAAAGACAAAGGCTAAAACACCTTTAAAGGCAAAGAAACAAGTTCACCAGCCACAAGGACAGGCCTCCTTGCCCAAAAAACAGATGCTCAAAATGGCCAAAGACTTAATTACCTTGATCAGGGGTTCCCATCCCCCTCCTAATAAGAAGCCTAGGCAAGAGACAGACTCTAAATCTTCAGATCAGGTTTCCATTTTTTCTGATTCTTCTTTTGATCAGGAATATTCACTTCCCCCCATGAGGATTCTGATGCTGAAGAGTCAATTCCTTCAGCTTCTCCTCCTGAGGACTACTCTTTTGGGGAAACCATGCATACAATGAGGGAACACTTCCACTGGGAGAGCCAAGATTTTTCAGAATCCAAGAAAAGGTTCAGAGACTTCCTTTTACTACCTCAACACAGGCTTCTAGCTATTCCACCTGTGTTGGACATTGTAGATGATGTGTTCCCTGAGTCTAGTCTGACCCCTGACTCTCTACCTCCAGCTCCTGTAAAGCCGGCCAGATACTACAGGGTCCCTGACTCTCATAAATTCCTTTTCAAAACCCTACTGCTGACCCAGAAACTATTTCACAGGGTCCGAAAGGGGTCAAGGCTTCTACTGCAAAAAACCCTACCCCCCTCTGACAGGGATTCTAGGGCACTAGATAGATGGGGAAACAAGATTTACACATCTGCTACTTTGGCTATAAGGGCTTTAAATTGCCAGTTTCATATGCTCAGATATCAGCAATATATCATGACACTGCTTAAACAGAAAATGATGGCAAATTCTGAATGTGCAGAAAACAAAGAAATGCAGGATTTATTGCATGCAGCTGAACAAGTTGGAAAGCATACTTTGCAATGTGGGTTCGAGTCTCTGGAGGCCTCCTGCAGGGCCGCTGTTATGGGTTCTGTCATTAGGAGGCATGCTTGGTTAAAGAAACAAAATCTGCGTGACCATGTTAAAGCAAAATTATTAGATGCTCCGTTACAACATGATACCTTGTTTGGTGTAAAGGCAGAGGAGGTGTTAAAGAAAATGGAGGACAAAGCTAAATCTATGCAAACGGTCAAGGATTTCTTACAGGTACAACCACCTAGATTTAGCAGACACTGGCCTACAAAGGATTGGTCCTTCCCAGTCTCAGACAGACCTCAAAGGGGCAGATCCAGACGCCCTAGAGGCAGATCACAGCCGCAAGGTTCCTACAGGTCTAAGCAGTGGAGTACCTCTACCTCCAAAGGTGGAGAAGACAAATCACAACCATACAGGAAACAGTCCCAATGACTTCCCCCTGCCTACACCAAGCACTTATCTTCTGGCAGCACCCTTAGTGGGAAAACTAGCACTTTTTTCTCAAAATTGGCACATTATAACACAGGACAAATGGGTTCTAGACATAGTGTCACAAGGCTACAAGTTTCATTTCCATACCCTGCCAAGAGCAAACGGCTGGCCAGACCTGCCAAAAAATCAATGGGCAGAGGCTCAAAAACAAGTCGCAGCTCTCATGGACATGAGAGCAATTCAACAAGTGCCACAGCGAGAGCAGGGACAAGGATTTAACTCAAGACTGTTCGTGGTACCCAACCATTACTGGGCCTATCTATTCTAAACACTTTCCTGGATATACCAAAATTCAAGATGCTGACCTTACAGCAGCTTCTGCCCATGGTGGGCAGCAAGGCTTGGCTTGTGACTTTAGACATAAGAGGCATACCTGCATGTCCCAATCAGACAATCATGCAGAAGATACCTCAGATTCAAGGCTGGCTCAAAGCATTACCAATTCTCTGCACTGCCCTTTGGCTTATCTACTGCGCCCAGGGTCTTCACAAAGTGCCTGGCACCAGTAATTACTTACTGCAGACAAAGAGGAATACAAATATATCCTTACTTGGATGACTGCCTCGTACAAGCAGAGAACAAGGACATTCTACTACAGCATCTGACTTTTGTGATAAGACTTTTAACATGCCTAGGGTACACAGTCAACAAAAAGAAATCAAAACTAGTACCCTCTCAAGAGATAATATTCCTGGGTGCAAGCTTAAATACAACTGCCCAGATGGCTTATCTCACTCCAGACAAACAAAAGCAACTGACTACCTATTTCAAGGAAATGGCAACAAAGGCCCAGTTATCTGCAAGAAAAATTCTGCAGGCTTTGGTATTCATGGCATCATGCATCTTACTAATTCCATATGCAAAACTGCATATGAGGAAAATTCAATGGTACCTAAAAAGTGTCTGGACACAACATTGCCACAGTCTGGAAACAATGATTATTCTAATACCCTGCCTGCAACAGGAATTTCGATGGTGGGCACAGGCTTGTCACCAAAACAAGGGACAACCATTCATTCTCACTACCCCCAGCCAGGCAGAGCCTAATGACGGATGTATCAGATTATGCCTGGGGGGCACACATGGCAGGAAGAGGCATTCAGGGCACCTGGTCCACTAACCAAAAGCATCTACATATCAATCAAAAAGAGATGCTAGCTGTTCAAAATGCCCTGACAGCCTTCAAGGACCTACTTCATCCAGGACAACTACTGATAAAGACAGACAACACCACGGTCATGTGGTACATAAACAAGCAGGGGGGAACTCATTCTTACCCCCTATGCAGACTAGCCATGGCTTTATGGGACACAGCATTGACTTACCAAGTTCATCTGCAGGCACAATTCCTGCCAGGAAAGGAAAATACTCTGGCAGACTAACTAAGCAGAAACCTCATGGATCCCCACGAGTTGCACCTGGATCCACAAGTCTTCAGCATGATAACAATGGAATGGTGATGCCCGGACATAGATCTATTTACCTCCCCTCAAAACAATCAACTAAGAAAATTCTGCACAAGGACTCATCACAGACAAGCTTGGAAAGTGGACGCCTTATCTTTCAAATGGACAAACCTATCAGTATATGCCTTCCCTCCACTGCCTCTCCTCCCCAAAGTACTCCTAAAGGTCAGGCAGGAGAAACCAAAAATGATTCTGATTGCCCCAGACTGGCCACGCCAGTACTGGTATCCGATCTTAAAGAACTTGTCCCAATGCCAGCCTGGACCTTACCTCAAATACCTCATCTACTGTCCTAACAAAACAATCCGATTCTGCACAGCCAACTCTGGACCCTAAACCTGGCAGCATGGTGGATAATGTAGCCATACAAAAACCACGCCTCTCAGTAAAGCTGTGATGGATGTCATTTTAGAAACCAGAAGGCCTCTAGTACTAGAAAATCCTATGCTGGAAAATGGAAGAGATTTTGCGCTTGGAACCAAGCTCAAGGAACTGATACAGCTGTCCCAAATATTCCTCAGAATTTGCAATATTTAACTGAGATGCTGGACAAAGGCCTATCTTTTTCATGCATTAAAATCCATGCCTCTGCCATTTCGGCTCATTACAATACAGAGCCACCACTCTTTTCTCATCCTTTATTAAGGCAGTACCGCAGAGGAGTAAAAAACCTAAGGCCTCCAAGGAGAACGCCAACACCTGCATGGGACCTCAATTACGTCTTGGAAAAACTAACCTTACCTCCTTTTGAGCCAGCTGCTACTGCGGACATAAAGTTCTTATCTTGGAAAACAGCTCTGCTCCTAGCAATAACTTCTGCAAGACGAGTTTCAGAGCTACAGGCTGTCATGACTGTGGAGCCCTTTATCATTTTCTATCCAGACAGGGTCTCTCTGAGAACAAACCCTACATTTATGCCTAAGGTGGTATCCAGTGTAGCCCTTAACCAAACAATTAATTTGCCAACTTTGTATCCAAATGCACAGAACAAGGGGGAGAAAATTCTGAATTCTTTGGACGTACACAGACAACTTAGATTCTACTTGGACAGAGCTAAAGTTTTCAGAAAGACAGAGCAGTTACTAGTGGCCTATGCCACAGCATCACAAGGAAAGGCTAGCTCCAAGAGACTATTTCAAAGTGGACAGGTCACTGCATTAGTTTCTGCTACTCGCAACATGGCAAACCAGTGCCTAAGGGCATTAGGCCACATTCAACCAGAGCTGCAGCCACTTCTGCAGCTTTTCTCAGGGGAGTACCAACCAAAGACATTTTGGAGGCTGCTACTTGGAGTTCAGTGCATACCTTTACAAAACATTACAATCTGCCTCTTTACTCTAAATGCAGGGCAGGCTTTGCCACTGCAGTTCTGCAGGGCCTCATAGCCGCTCCTAATGCTGTTTAGCTCCAGCCCCCCAACCATAGCTTTGGGACTCAACCCAAATGTAATGAGTGCAATAGTGAAACACGAAGAACATAGTACAGTTGTGTACACTTACCATAAATGTAGATGTTCGAGTGTATTCACTGTTGCAGTCCAGGTTACCCACCCGCCATCCCCCTTATTTTTGCTGGAACTTATCTTTATTTCTGTAATCTATACAACCTAAATGGTGTATTTGCTTATAGAGGAAGGTAAAACTTACTTTGGTGCATGTATGTTTTATTTACCTAATTTTACCCTACCCTTTTGGGGTACCTGACATCTGGGGCAAGAAAAACTAAATAAAGTGGCGTCGGCTGCATCTTTTATACCCCTGACGACCTAACGTCAGGGAAAAGGCGACAGCAACCGACGCAGGGCCCAAGACTTTGGAATTCAGGCCGACTGAGGGCAACCTGCCAGCAGGATAACCCAAATGCAATGAATGCAACAGTGAAAACACTCGAACATCTACATTTACGGTAAGTGTACACAACTGTACTTTCCTGTAAGTTTGGGATTGTATGGAGGATACATCTTTCACAAACTTCCAAGAATTGCCTGCTTCTTAGAAACTGTTTGTTTGATAATGATTAGAGTCCATATTGGTCCATATTGGTATACATTGTATAAACCCTTCTATTGTCTTTAGGGGGTCTAAAGCAGTGTTTTTATTCTTAGCTCATCTAAAAGTGAAGTGCAGGCTCCAGTTGTTGTGATGGTCAAGAGCAATGCAAGACTGGAAAGAAACAAGCAGCTAAATAAATTTTACCCCTCACCATTTTAGCTGTTTGTGGGTTAATATGAAAAGTGGAGATCCATAGTAAATCATTTTTAAATTGCTAAATACACAGCAAATAAGTCATCCACAAAATTGAAGTTGGACAAAGTCTGATTTTTTTTAATCATTTTGTTTATTTTCTTTTGTTAGAATTTGTTGATTTAATTATGTGGAAAGTAATTTATTAAATAAATGTGTTACTAACATGATACTATCTTACCAATGGAATTAATATTATTTCATCTGTATAATTATTTCTAGGAGCCCAAGCTTGTGTTCTTGTGTTTTCCACCACCGACCGGGAATCTTTTGAAGCAATCCGCAGCTGGAAGGAGAAAGTTGAAGCAGAAGTAGGCGATATTCCAACAGTTCTTGTGCAGAACAAAATAGACCTTCTGGATGAGTCTGTAATTAAGAAGTATGTTTTGTCAAGTTGTGCACTGTTCAGTTTCTTTCCTTATGTTTTTAGCACCTGTACATTAATAGAAAAAAAAACAGAAAGCATGGTGATATTTCATATTACTTTCAGGTGCTATCCGTATACGGTTTCTTTTAATAATTCCCATTTACTTCAGCATTACATAAATTGCTCTGTTTCTCCCTTCCCTTAAACCTCACTTTTGAACACTGTTTTGCACGTGTTGTTCCCACAAATTCCATTTATTTTTATATAATTTGCTCCTTCCTTTTTTAAAGATCCTATTTCCAGTCCTCCTGTCTGCTTTACAATATTCATTACTTCATTTGCAGCTGGTTACATTTTGACTTCCAGCTGTGAGCTCTGCAGGATGTTTGTGCCACTGCCTACAGTTTTCTTGATAGTAAGCCTGCAACCTCTTGCATAAAGTTACAGTCTTTAAGTTTTATGTACTCACCCCAGACTTGAACCAGCAGCTATAGCTATAGTTAATCCTGCTGCTGCTAAACATTTATTTAATTCCAATCTTACACTTTCTGACAAGGATGGAAAAATAATTGAAGTATGGGGGAAAAGTGTATGCTACTGCATCTTTGATTTTTCAGAATTTTGAATTGTCAGGCTCGTATGTTAAAATTTATTCTGACTAATTGTAAAAGTATGAGGAATGTTTTGTCTGCAGTTTCTTTTAGTGAGGAAAAATCTGCTTTAAATAATTTAGTTTCATCCATTTCACATGACACAGCTCATGGTTTACAATGTATCTATGACTCAGCCGATACTTTGTCCTGGGATATGGCCATTGGTATTGTTTTGAGAAGGTATATCTGACTGCATTCTCAGAAGTGCCCAGATGATGTGAAACTTGTATTTTAAATTCTCATCTGGATAGAGAGTTTTTGGTCCCTTTTTACTGCAGTGTTTATCAAAAAGTGTGATGAGGGGGTTAGACGGTTTAGGGAATCTCTTAAGATTTTTCAGCATTCCTTTCCCAAATTTTCTCAGGGATTCTCTAACCCCTCATCCACTTTTGGCAAGAAACAAAATAAACCATCTCAGCAAAATGCTTGTAAGCAGGCAGTTAAGATAAAAATGACAAGGGGGTTCCAAAAAGAATTCCAGGACCCCCCCAAACCAAAGGACAGTCCAGCAAGTCAGAATGACTATTTAAGGGACCTTGACCCAACCCTCCCACACTGGCGGTCCTTTTTCCCCTTCCAGAAACTATGAATCTCCACTTTTCTGTTGGGCAACAAATAGTTTGTGTTCTGAGGAATATTCATCAAGGTTACAGATGGCAGTGGGAAGAAATCCCCCCTTTCCATGGGTAATTCCTCATCCTCCAGATCAGACCCCACTATTCCCCCCTGTCCTTCAATACATGGACAAGGGTAAGGTGGTCCACACAGCCTATCTAGACCTTGCCAAGGCCTTTGACACCATCCCCCACTCTGGAATCATAGATAAACTTACTAAGCTGGGCATTAATCCCTACGTCACCCAATGGGTTGCTAACTGGGTTACTGATAGAACCCACACTGTAAAAGTAGCAGACTCCAAATCCAGCTCCAGACAAGTGACAAGTGGAGTACCTCAGGGTTCAGTCCTGGGACGGCTTTTGTTTGGCATCTACTTCTCTGAAGTACACGCCAACACTAAGGGACTCTGGATAACAAAGTTTGCAGATGACTGCAAACTGGGAGCCATTATTGAATCCCCAAATGATGTGGATACTCTACAAAAGGGCCTTACAGAAACAGATGCTTGGTGCCAGAGCCATGGGCTCAAGCTCAATGCCAAGAAATGTATAGTTATCCCTTTTGGGAAAAAACATGTATCCGTGAATTACCATATAGGTGGCAGTACACTAAACTCCAAAAGTTTGATAAGAGACTTAGGGACACAGGTGGACAGTGGTCTCACCTTCGATAACCACATCGCCACAACAGTCAGGAAATCCTTCTATGTGGCACACCTCATCACTAAGGGCTTTTCATCCAGAAAAAGGAGGTCATTGTCCCACTGTACTCATCCCTCATTAGACCCATTATAGAATACAATGCCCGTTTGGTATGTACCTCTCAAGACATCTGCAACAACTGGAAAGGCCACAGAAATACCTCACTAAAAGAATCACAGGCCTAAAGCAGATGCCATATGCTGACCGCCTTAAAAAACTCCAGCTATACTCTGTCGCATATCGTCTACTCAGAGGCGATCTTTGCTTAACATACAAGGCCATGTCAAACCCAGAGCTGTTGGACATGCTACACTTAAAGAAATCCCAGTCCCTCAGAGCCACATGCTCCAGAGATCTAAACCTTGTCATCACAATAAACAAAACATGCTGGAGGGATAGGTTCCTGACCCAGAGACTCCCCAGACTCTGGAATAGATTGCCCATATATGTCAAGCAGAGTGCCTCTTTGGCCTTCTTCAAAAGGAACCTTGACGATTGGATGGGAGAAAAGAAATTCACCCCGGGGATCACGTCAGTCGCCCTGCTAGACATGGGTCCAGGGAAGTAAATAGTGTGGGAAGAAATAGCCAGGGAATTCTTATGGCTAGGCTTGTATAGGCCCTAGGGCTGATAGCCTAGTACCAGCCTATGAACATGTTGTCTCAGGGAGTGATTTCCTCTTTCCCAGGTTGGAAAATATTTTTTTCAGGGGTGTTTGTGGTGCCAAAGAAAGAAAATGCTTGGTGATTAGGAAAGAAAGATCCAGTATTAAACTAATTTGTGTTGGTGCCTAATTTCAAAATGCTGTAACTTTACAACCCTCTTGGTAACACTAGATTTAAAAGAAGCTTCTTACACCCTTAAACATTCAGACTACAGATATTTCTTAAGGTTCTGTGTGTCTGAATCACATTATCAGTTTTCTGCTTTACCCTTTGGACTACCCACTGCACCAAGAGTGTTCACAAAGTATCTAGTTCCAATTGTAGCTCATTGCAGGCTGTAGGGTATCCACATTTTTCTTCCATATTTAACATCTTGCTTATCTTTGCAAAGTGTTTTTCAAAGTGTCAGGAATCTCTTAAATGGGTGAGAGATCTCTTACACAAGCTGGGATTCCAAGAAAACATTCCAAATTCTTTTCTTTGACTCCTTCACACAGGATTGTGTTCCTGGGGTGTCTGCTAGACATGTCAGTTTCTTCCACTGGAAAAATAGATCTATACCTTGAACTATTTCTATGATTTTCCACTTAGACTTCAATCACTGTGAGGGAATACCTCAGGATTTTGGGTCTCATGGCATCTGTGATTCTCATGATAATTCTGGTAAGACACCACATGAGAAAGATACAGTAAGTGAAGTCTCTCTGGTCCTGGCGCCAGCATACATTTGTCTATTCAAATACTAGTACTAGGGTTTGTCAAAAGAGAAATCACTTTGGTGGAGATGGCAAATATTCTGAAATTCAGGTGGTCTGTTCTCCACTCCTGTTCTAAAGCAGTCACTCACCACAGAATGCCTCGAATTTTACTTTGGGAGCAGTTTCAGGGGGGATAAAAGTGCAAGGTGTTTGGGACACCAAGGACCAACACAACACATAAATATAAAGGAGATGCTTGCTGTGCTCAAGGAATTCAACTCTCTGAACCATCTTTGGTCCCCTTGACCTCTTCAAAATATTATAGACAATACCACAGTCAGAGAAACAAAGAGAATATGTCAGATCATCCCAGTGATTTGCCAGAAAATCACAACTTTTATGAGGAACAGACCAAAAATATAAGGCAAAAATCTGGACATTCTTTGAAAATCTGGATGGTTGAGAGGTATGGAACCAGCTAATCTGGTTTACTTGAGGTTCTTAATATGGAAAAAAATATCTGAGTTGCAAGATGTTATGGTGAGTCCATATTTTCTCATTTCCACAGAGACATGGTTACTTTGAGAACTAATCCTTCTTTTATGCCTATAGCAGTATCAGATTTTACTTTAAGCCAAACTATCTCCTTGTTTTCTTTCCTGAACCTAAAATATGAGACAGAAAGGATGCTCCATATCTTGGGTGTGCCCATAGACAATTCGGATACTATCTTGACAGAACTAAATCTTTCAGATCTTCTGATCAGTTGTTTATTTCTTGTGAAGGTAAGAAGGGACAACCTGTGTCAGAACAGACTATTTTCAAATAGCTGTCTCAGAATATTACCTTTTGTTATTCTAACCACAATTAAATTATTCCGGGCAGGGTCAAGGCCCACTCTACCAAGGCTTTGGCCTCATCTGTGGCTTTTTCGAAAGGGTTGGATTCTAGAAGTATTCTAGAAGCAGCAAGTTTGTCCTCTATGCTTATTTTTACAAGGCACTACAAGCTTGATTCTTTCTGTAGTTCTAGACCAGGCTTCACTAGGACCGTTCTCCAGGGGCTTCTGAACCCTTTCCCTTCTACCTCACAAATGTAGTAATCAAGGGACATCTACCCATATAGCTAAAGCTACTGCAGTAGTGTGATAACAGTAGATGTTCAAGTCATCAGTGCTGTAGTAGACACTCTCTGCCTCCCTCTGTGCCCCTTGTTTTTTCGCAATTTTATGCAATGGTGTGACAGTTATTTTTTCTTGTTCCTAGCAATGTCCTTTCAGGGCTCTGCCTCCCTTTCTCAGTTGTCATGAAAACTCTGAAGGGCTTGCCACCCAAACCTGTGTTTTGAGTCAGCTCAGCTTGAGCTGACTATGGTTTGGGTGTGTGGAAGAATCCCTGAAGCTTTGGAAGCAGTCCAGCTGTTTTATCCTATGCAGAATGTAGCCCATGTAGCTAAGGCTACTTCAACAGTGATCATTCAAACACCTACTGATATGTTAAACTTGTACAACTGTACTTTCTAATGATTCATAAAAAAGCAGGGGTTTGAACTGTTTTTTTCAACTACCAAAATTCTCCTCGCTGACTTCTGTACCTCCTAATGAAAACACAGTAACCGCACCTTTATTCGTTGTATTGATATCCGTGAAGGTCATGAATCTTAACAAGTACCTACAAAGAAAAGAGAAAAAAAATGTAATATTTCATGTGGTTTAACTAGTGATTAGAAAGATCTTGTGTGATCTGGTCCATCCACTTCCAGTTAGAACTGATAGCCACAGGAGGCACCTTTCTTGGCATCTGAAGGGCTTTCTCCAGCTGATGCTCTTCTCTCTTTAATGTACCGTCCTTCCCTTTCTCACCAGATCTCTTATAATGGATGAAGGTGGTTCCAGTCTCAAGCAAAGTTACAGTGGTTTAGGGCAATATATATATTTATTTTTCATACTAGTTGTATTTGTTTAGCATTTCTGTGGAGTGGGAATAGGGTGAAATTGCTTTTGTTAGATCTTTCTAATTTTTTTGGTAGTGGTTAAATTTTCTCTTCCACTCTTGCCTATGTCAACCATTGACGTAAGCCCTTTGATTTATATATTTTTTTATAATTTGTGGTGGTGATTTCACTTGTTATGGATAGTGACAAAAAAGATAAAACCTCTTGCTTTAAGAAATGTGTGAAGTGTGTCCATGATATCTCCCTTGTAGAGGCCAAGTGCAACATCTGCAAAAACTTCAGTTGCAGGATACACTAGTAGAGAAGTAATTAATTGGTTTTGGAAGGGGTCCTTCTACCAGATAGCAAAAGGAAGGGAAATGTAGTCTAGAGGAGGAAAGGACACAAAAGGAACAGGATAAGTCCTCTCCCTCCCATTAAGTAGCCAGTATATATCCTTCAACTGTTTATAATTCATATCTCCTCTGTGACAGAACCCCATGTCACCACTGGGGATTTTCCAGCTCATGGATGAGATAGAACACACTGAGTGGGAACTATGTAAGTACATGAAGTCAAGGCCTTTCCCCTTCATATTCATGAGGTTGGCTAAGTCCCTGCACAGCTCTTCAGCTCATGTAACCCAAAAGGAGCACAACGTTGCGAGTCGACAGAGAGAAGTTTATTAACAAAAAACTGACCACAAGTTAAGCGCTTTCGTCAAACTGAATGACATATTGTTAATAAACTTCTCTCTGTGGACTCGCAACGTTGTGCTCCTTTTGGGTTATTGGTTGTATTTTGAGCACATTTTACACCATTGGTTTGGATCTTCAGCTCATGTAGATTGGGTACAGAATGATGAAAGCTTTTCTCCAGGCTGAAAATTAGATGGGTGTTCTCTCTTCCCTGTCTGTAGCTAGGGCAGTTAAAGAAGGTCCACTTGCATCTAACTCTTATTCTTTTAATGGGTCCTGTTTTGACACGGGGAGTCTCCAAGTGGACACTTGTAATCGTTTACATAGCCATCGATAAGATTTCCACCACTTGCACTGACACGTCCAATGACATCACTGACCTTGAGACAGACACCTTCCATGCAGGGAGACAGTAGACGTCATGTCATCGACTTGATAGCTCAGCATGAACACCGAGTCTGCCCCCCCCCCGGCTACTTTCATTGTCTGCATCATAGGTATTTGTGTCTTTGGTTCCAAAGCCTGCCTCTGCTCCAAGGCTGGCATCTGTGCTAGGGCTGGGAACTGCTAACTTTATGGTGATATCATGGGTGTCTACATTGGCAGGGGGAAGGGTGACCTTGGTACCAACAACTTTGTCTCCATTAGCCAAGACATAAGTGCTGTTGGCAGTGCAACCTGTTAGGTTGATGGATCCTAGAGGGCCTGCATCAGAGGATTTGGGCGGTTTCTCTTCTTCCTAGTGAGACATAGGAATATCTGGCAGCCAGATGTCCAGGGTGTCTGGAGAAAGCTCCATACCTTAACACTTGGGTGACTCGCTCTGAGTGTCCTCAGGAAGAGGAAGTACAAGAGGGTACATCTTTACTCCCCAAAGGAGTCCCTCATCCTAGACACAGAGTTGGGCAAAAGGGAGGCTTCACTCTCAGTCACCAATCCCATTTTTGGGAAAATCTTTAAATTAATGAGGCAGAAGAATTCTTGTCCCATGAATGCATCCTTCCCTAAGGAGTTTGTTCTTCTGGAGGCTTTTCGCTCTGCCCCACCTGTATCTTGAGGGCTCCCTTTTGCTGATTGCATAATCGACTTGGTTGTGGACAGGACATGGAGAGAGCTCATTGTGACAGAGCCTATCCTAAGGAAACAGACTAAATCCTCCAGCATTGCAAAGACAGACATGTTTGGAGTAAGGCCCCACTTGCAGATTACATTGTGGTGGCTACTGCCACCAACAGGCAGCCCTTTGAAGATCGCCCTTCAATCCATCCTCCAGATAGGGATTCCCTGGCTGTGGGTCATTTCAGTAATTGTATGTATTCATCATGCTTCTCCTGTCTCACCTTACTTATGCATACTGGCCCTGACCCTACACACTAATTGACGAAAAACATTTCTCTAAAAGTTCCAAGTCTCTCATACTCTCGCCATTACAAATACACAGCGCAGCCATGCCCCATTCTAACCCTAACCTGCACGCACTAGCATGCGAGCACTCTCGCAGTCTCACTCACGACTTAAATCTATTTCCTTACCTAACCTTTATTTTAAACCTTACCAACAAACCCAGCATGAAAGCTAGAGAACAAATACTGGCACACTCTTTAACCCCACCAACTTACCCTAATACACACACACACACACACACACACACACACACACACACACACACACACACACACACACACACTTGTTTCATTTGAAGAAAGACTTACTCAAAAAATAGTGCATTCAGTCTCCTCAACAACCCTGACAGATTGTTGAACTATATATACAATGTGTCTTGTTGAATCGGTTAACCCAGTTGGGAGTTAGCCCATTTGCAGAGGGCACCAGAGGGGTGGGGGGAACCGCCTGAAAAATAAAACTTTTAAAAACATAACCTGGTTAATGAAAGGTAGGAAATAGACATATAAATAAAATATGGTTAACAGCTTAGTAGATTAGTAAAAACACACAAATATGTGCACTATATAATGTAGTTTGCCTGCTGTGCATTCCCCTGCTAAATAGAAAATACATGAAAATAACCATCTAGACTGAAAATGGGTCTTGCCCCAACTGGACAAATGTCAACAAAGCATAAATAAAGGGATGCCAGGAATTTTCCAGAGATATTAACGCACAGTTAAAAAAGTGGCATAGGTAAGTAGAAATCATTCCCTTTAAGCATTTAATCCTGCAGATCTGACTTGAGCAGAAGGATGATCTGAACTGAACAAGTACTCTGGAAAAGAGCTGATGTTTTGGCATGAGAATGGCATAAGAATAACACTAATACATGCAGTAAAAACGTATTACTAGAGCCAGTCTCGGGGGTCTGCTGTAATGAATACTTGTCTTTCTTTATTTCATGGTAAATGTGCAAGACATTTTACTGCAGTGTATCCACAGTTTACAGTAACCGTGGTTTTACATTATAGTTTAACTTTTGACTGCAGTACTTGCATACTAATTTTAGCATCGATAATTACGTTTTCCTAGCCATATTTCTTCATCATTTCAGTTAAACTGTTCTTCAGTTATTTATGCTTCTATTCTAGTTAAGCAAGTGAAAGTCTGCTGTTTTGAAGCAAAATGTGTATAACACTATGTAGCTGTGGCTGAGACTATAATAATTTGTTTGCAATATTTTAGCAAGTTTCAAGTTTGTGATGTCTTGTAACTTAGGTTGTTACAGTAAGATGCTGTAGGGCATGAAAATGTTAAGCATCTACTGTGTATATGTGTGACTTGTAGATTTCAGTCTTGATGTTTGGTATTTTGTTGTCCATAAGTTTTAACTGAGTAAGATGGGTCTACTTTAATTTGTCGACTTTAGAAATAGTCGCTACACAACATTGAACTGAAAACATCAGTAAGCCTTGATCTCGATACAGGAGGAATTGGGTTTTGCCCTTTTCCCACTATGTCAGAAGACTGACTTTTTCAGAATGTCAAACTTCATATGGTTGAGACTATATGATTGACTTTCCAAAACGTCATACGAAACAAAATGTAAAAAATGTATGTTTTTTGCAGGGGGGTAAGCCCCCTTGTACCCTCTATGTGTGGGGGTCTAAGCCCCCGACACCCCACATGTTATATTTACCAACTCTGAGATTGCAGTACAGTGGGGAAAAGCGTAAATTACCCAATCCCCACTGTACTCAGACCTCTGTACAAAAGGTTTTACATTTCGGAAAGTCAGTCCTATGGTCTCGACCATAAGAAGTTTGACTTTCTGAAAAAACAATCTTCTAAAGGGAACCTGTAATTAGCAGTAGGTATGGGGGAAAATAAGGGGGGCTTTCACGCTTAAAAAAATGTTTTATACATTCTTCATGTTTATCGATATTCCAGAGTTTTGATGCTTCTGGTTTGATGTTGTGTGTTGACTGTGTCTCCAGTTGACAATTTAACCTAGGTCAGAATAACATTTGTGTGATGTCATTTCTCATATCACCTAAGTGTGCATTTTATAATAATGTACCCTCTGTATAATATTTGTTTGTTGCTTGCATGAATTCACAGTGAAGAGGCTGAAAATTTGGCAAAAAAGTTAAAGCTAAGATTCTATCGAGCTTCAGTGAAGGAAGACTTGAATGTAAATGAAGGTTAGTCTGTTTTAATAATTCTATTCTTCCACATTTGAACTAATCCTGATATGTTTACAGCATTGCTACAGGTTTTTATGTTTGCAGAAAAAAGTAGTTGGGCATATGATTGACAAAATGTCAGAGCAGAACATTTAAACATCATTAAGACTTGTCAGAGTTATCTCCATAAAGATTCTGCTGATCTTCTTGTGACAGTGTTAATACAAGTATAAAACTGCTACCTGGTTGTATGCAAACATGCATGGATCAGGATTTACTGAAAGTAAATGAGAGTGGAAGTATTACAGAAGCCAATAATTGAGTATTCCTACTTTTTTGGTATCCTGTTCTCTTTGAAAGTTTCCGGTAATATATGCAGTCCCAGCTTGTACCTGTGTCAGTCTTTTAGTGCAGTTCTTTTCAAACTTTTTTCAGCCTTATTGCGCAAGTTATTCCTACTACTTGTACTGGTCAGATGAGTATCTTCTCAGCTTTGTGCTAGAGTCTGAGATTTGATGTTTAAAGTCAATAATCACTGTTTTGGTTAAGTTTATTTTTGCTCATTTTCTTGGAATGTTAGCTGGACCCATGGATATTTTTTTATTTGTATGATTTTCGACTTTTGTTCATAGAGGCCATTGTTAGTTTCTGAATATTAATACACCTTCTACACAGACATCTTTAAATAAGCATGCCTGTGGAAGATGGTTACTTCTTCAACTTCTAAACTCATTCTGCACTTTGTTTGGGAGTTGAACATAGTGAATTGTAACTTGTGCAAACTGCACAGGTTCTGGAAGATAAACATTTGTGTTGATTGTAACGTGTACTAAATCTTCAAGTAGTTTAGTGCCTCAGCCAGTATCTTCAAGATGTTCTTCATGTTTCACTGTTAAAGTCATCACATTTAGGGTTATCTGCTTGCAATAGCCCTCAGTAGGCCTGATTATCAAAGTCTTGGGTCCTGTGTCGGTTGCTGTCTCATATTCCATGACGTCAGGTAGTCAGGGGTATAAAGCATGCAGCTGACACCATTACATCAGTCTTTCTTGCCGTGCGGTGCCCAAAGCAGAAGCAGTTTGCAAGTGCTGGTCGGCCGACTCCTGAAATTTTCGTTTTCGAGTTTCACAACTGAAGTCTTCAACTAAAGCTAAGTACCCCATTGGGGAATCTTTTTCTTGCTCTAAACCGATGTCAGTAAAAGTCAATAATTGTATTTCTTGTGGAAAGCAAATACGTCAAAGATTTTCATTCGTATTGTATTCCTTGCCTAGGCTCTGACCACGTCATACCTCGCTGTCGGTGTTGTGCCTTATTTAAACAACGAACTATTCGTCGTCTGTATATTTACGCTTCTAAATATTTCTGTACTTGGTTCGATTATCCAGATATGGCTTCGGTAGCCCACCTGACTACTGACATTCCGAAAAAACGCAAAGATAAAGACAGACAGGCCGCCTAGGTCCAAAACTGCTGACGACGCTTCTCCTAAGTTAGTCACCAGTTCGTCGGTACTCAGTGTGGCGCTTTCGCTGCCCCTGATACCCACTAATTCAGATTCGCAGCCTCTACTGAGACCCATTCGGAGTCCGGTATGCCGCGAGATGCTTCAACTGTGGAACCTGCAGATGTCTACCTTGGATGGTTCCGGAGCCACTGTGCAGGCACCGGCTTCTGAGGGTTTATTCAGGCCTACTGACTTGCATATTAAACTGACGGCATCTTCTTCTTCAAGGCCTAAAACTCAATCCATGCCTAGAAAACCAACGCCCAGACCGCATGGTCAGGCCTCTATGCCTAAAAAACAAATGATAAGAATGGCTGAAGACCTTATTACTTTAATCAGGGGAAACCAACCTTCTCCCTCTAAGAGACTTAGGACTGAATTTGGCTGTAATTCTTCTGATCAGGATTCTGAAATTTCTGTTTCTTCTGATGACTAGGATTTGCTCTTATCTGCCTATGAGGATTCTGATGCAGAGGACTCAATTCCCTCTACTTCCCCTCCAGAGGATTTCTCTTTTTTGTTGGAACCTTGCTTACTCTTGGGAGCTTTTCAGCTGGGAAAGCCAGGATTACTCTGATTCTAAAAAGAGGCTTAGGGATTTCTTACTCCTGCCCCAACACAGACCTTTAGCTATCCCCCCCGTAATGGATATTGTTGATTATGCCTTTACAGAGTCTAGCTTGGCCCCTGACTCCTTACCTCCTGCTCCCAGAAAACCAGATAGATATTACAGGGTTCCTGACTCTCGCAAGTTCCTTTTTAAAAATCCTACTGCGGATCCTGAGACCATTTCACAGGGACCCAAGGGCATAAAGGCTACTACTGCCAAAAATCCTACCCCCTCTGATAGAGATTCCAGGGCGCTGGATAGATGGGGTAAGAAGGTATACACGTCTGCAACCTTGGCCATTAGGGCCTTAAATTGCCAGTTTCATAGTATCAGCAGCATCTTATTGGATTGCTTAAACAGAAAATTATGTTGATTCCTGACTGTGCTGAAAGTAAGGATTTACAGGATTTAATGCATTTTGCTGAACAAGTTGGAAAACATACTTTGCAATGAGGTTTTGATTCACTAGAGGCATCTTGTAGGGCTGCTGTTACTGGATCTGTACTTCGAAGGCATGCTTGGCTTAAGGAGCAATTTTTGCCAGATCATGTTAAAGCTAAATTATTGGATGCTCCCTTTTAAACCAGGACCGTCTGTTTGGCAACAAAGCAGAAGTAGTACTTAAAAAGATGGAGGAAAAAGCTAAATCTATGCAAGTGGTTAAAGATTTCCTGCAAGTGCAGCCTCCAAGATTTAGTAGGCATTGGCCCTCTAGGAATTTGTCCTTTCCTGCCTCTTCCAGGCCTTCTCAGTCCAAACCCAGACCCAGCAGTACACTCAGGCTTCAGTCCCAAGGTACACACAGGACTAAGCAGTGGGGGACTCCCCCTTCCAAAGCAGGGAGCAGTAAGACCCCCCCCTTATGGTAAACCATCTCAGTGACTTTAAAATTTCCAAGCCCTTCTCAAATGACTGCTCCTTTAGGGGGAAAGATTGCTCTGCAGGCAAAAAAACTGGGAACTCATTACCCAGGACAAATGGGTTTTAAATATAGTTTCCCAGGGATACAGATTCCACTTCCACACTTTACCAATCCCAATTGGTTGGCCAGATCTACCCCTAAATCAGTGGGCAGAGGCTCAAAAGCAAGTTCTCTCTCTCTTAAGTATAAGGGCTATTCAAACTGTCCCAGAAGAGGAAAGGGGACAAGGTTTCTACTCAAGAATTTTTCTGGTGCCCAGAAAAGACAACTCCTGGCATCCTATCCTGGACCTCTCTATCCCAAACACATTTTTGGTGATCCCAAAACTCAAGATGCTAACTCTTCACCAGTTGCTTCCTATGCTAGGCAAGGATGCCTGGTTGGCAACACTGGATTTAAAGGAAGGCTACCTGCACATCCCAATCAGAGAATCTTGCCGAAGATGCCTACGCTTCAAAGCAGGATTCATGCACTATCAGTTCTCTGCACTACCCTTTGGCTTATCTACTGTGCCCAGGGTATTCACAAAGTGCCTAGCTCCAGTCATTGCATTTTGCAGACAAAGGAATATTCAAATATACCCATACCTGGACGATTGTCTAATTCAATCAGAAAGCCAGGACATACTATTGAATCATCTGGCGTTTGTACAAAAGGTGCTAACTTCTCTGGGGTACACCTTAAACTAAATAAATCACATCTGGTACCCTGCCAACAAATTGTATTCCTGGGAGCAAGCTTGAACACAACTTCCCAGATGGCTTTTCTCACGCCAGAGAAACAAGTTCATTTGGCAGCTTACTTCAAACTTATGGCCACAAAAACCCTGCTATCTGCAAGACAAATACTGCAAGCCTTGGGGTTCATGGCCTCCTGCATTCTTCTAATTACATAAGCAAGACTGCATATGAGGAAACTGCAGTGGTATCTAAAACGCCTGTGGTGTCAACATTCTCAGAATCTAGAAGCAGTGATTCCTATCATACCTTGCCTACAGTTAGAATTCATTTGGTGGGCAGAAGCCTGCCACCAAAACAAGGGACTGCCATTCACTCTACCCCCTACCACCCAAACCCTAACAACAGATGCATCAGACTATGCAGAGAGGGCTCACCTGGCAGGGAGGTGCATTCAGGGCAAATGGAATCCAAGTCAAATGCACATGCATATCAATCAAAAAGAAATGTTAGCTATGCAGAATGCTCTGACAGCCTTCAAGGACCACATTCTTCCAGGACAATTAATGGTGAAGACTGACAACACCACTGTTACGTGGTACATAAACAAGCAGGGGGGAACCCACTCCTTCCCTTGCCGCAGACTAGCCATGGCTCTGTGGAACACAGCCTTGAGCTACCAAGTGCACCTACAGGCTCAATTCTGACAGGAACGCTAAATACACTGGCAGACGATCCAAGCAGAAATCTCATGGACCCACACGAGTGGAAACGAACTAAAGACATTCAACATGTTGATAAACAATTGGGGAACCCAGAGATAGACCTGTTTGCCTCCCCCCAGAACTCACAATTGGACAAATTCTGTACAAGGACTCCCCACAAACAAGCTTGGAAAGTGGATGCCCTGTACTTCACCTGGAAAAATCTATCAGTGTATGCCTTTCCTCCTTTGCCTCTCCTCTCCAAGGTACTATGAAAGATCAAACAGGCCAAACCAAGGATGATGCTGAATGCACCAGATTGGCCACGACAACACTGGTAACCCCTCTTGCACAGTGTGTCATGGCTGGCACCATGGCACCTACCTCAGACCCCCACCCTGCTGTCCCAGCAGAAGGGCCAGATTCTGCACCCTCAGCTTCAAACCCTGAACCTGGCAGCCTGGCTAATTACCTGATCTCTCCGTTACCATCCCTCAGTAAACATGTGTTGGATGTCATTCTAGTACTAGAAAATCTTATGCTGAAAAATGGAAAAGATTCTGTTTCTGGAACCAAACTCAGGGGATGAGCACAGCAGCGCCCAATTTACCTCAGATTCTTCAATACTTAACTGAGATGCTTCACAAGGGCCTTTCTTTTTCCTCCATCAGAATTCATGCCTTAGCCATTTCAGCTCATTACAACACAGAACCACCCCTCTTCTGTCATCCACTGCTCAGGCAGGTCCTCAGAGGGGCCAAAAGTTTAAGACCACCCACAAGAGCCCCTACTCAAGCCTGGAACCTTAACTTTGTATTGGAGAAACTTACTCTACCTCCTTTTGAGCCAGCTGAAAATGCAGAGTTGAAATTCCTTTCTTGGAAAACTGCCTTCCTTTTAGCTATCACTTCAACAAGAAGGGTGTCTGAATTGCAGGCCCTTATGGCAGTGGAGCCTTTCATCATCTTTCATGTGGACAGGGTGTTCCTCAGGACCAATCTCTCCTTCATGCCCAAGGTAATATCCAGTGTGGCTCTTAATCAGTCCATTTATTTACCAACCTTCTTTTCTAGTCCACAGAACAAAGGGGAATGGATACTGCACTCCTTAGATGTGCACAGACAACTTAGATTTTACTTGGACAGGACTAAACCTCTCAGGAAGTCTGAACAGCTGCTGATGGCATTTGCTGCAGGGGCAGAGGCCATTTCAAAGCAAACCATTTCTAAATGGATAGGCCATCCTCAGGTTGGAGGAGACTGCCGTTTAACTTAGAGACTTCTCCTCCACCCACCTTTTCTCTCCTAGTTTTAAAAAAAACTTGTATACATTTGCTTTGATACTGTAGTTATTGTTAGTGTTATTGTTGTTGCTAGTAGTTGGTTCTTTGGTATCTTTCATGGTTTCTAAAGAATCTGTTAAGGAATCGAGACAATCTGGGTTTAAAAAGTGCGACTCATGCACCCAGAAAATGTCTCTGACAGACGGACACACAAGTTGTGCAGTCCACCTGGAGGATTCTTGCTCCATTTGTCATGGATTTAGTGCAGGGGTCCTACAGGAAAGAAAAAAAAACTCATTTTAAGAGGTCTGTTGAAAGGCCCTTTTGAAGAAGGTAATCAGGCCTCTAAATCGGACAAGACACAAAAGTCAGCTTAGTCAGCTCCGATGTCTAAGCCGTCAAGCAGTCATAAAGCACAAGTATTTTCAGAGCCGAAGGTTATCGGTTCCGACAAACATGGCCCTCCCTCAGTTCCATGTGAGTCCTTGCAACCATCCCAGAGTGAAAAAGGAGTCTGTCACAGTCATTGGAACCAGTACGCTCAGTGCCACAATCTCCCTTACTACAGTCTGTGGTAGGTAGTCACAGGTCATCGACCCATTCCTCTCTGTCCTCCAGAAGTTTATCAGACGAGAACGTGGAGAAGGTGGTGAAGAGGTTGCTGCAGACACGGGCCATGGCACAAATTCTTTCAAGCCCAGCCCATGGGAACGTGGAGCCGACCACTGTGTCTCAGGTACCATCTATTCCTCCACCGACTCGGACGAGTTCGGAGCTAGAGTGTCAGGAAGTCATTGTGCTGGAACCGGCGGAGTTAGTAATCACCCATGATATCTCAGCTCTGATGTCTGCTCCAGTCTCGTCGATGCTGCCGTCCATTGAGGGATCTGGGAGCAGACACTCCCTGGTCGGCTCCAGGGGGGGGGGGGGTTGAGTCTGACCATTGTCAGAACCGACTCTCCCACTCGTCACTTCACAGGTGAGTTCAGCTCCCACATCAGCCTCAGAGCCACCCTCCTCAGCACCGGGGAGATCTCAAGGTCCCTCGGGACTGGAGTCTCTCTCGGCCCAGGATTGTGGTGCCTCCAAGGTGATGAGTGTGCTCTTCACAGAGTCTGCTCCACCTTCGGCTCCAGCCACTCTTCCCCCTAAAGGGCCAGTGTCTACTGCTTCATCATCCCTCCATCAGCCCCAGAGCAGAGAGTCAGTGCCCCAGGAAACCCCAATGGGTGGAACCTCCTCTTCAGACCCCTCCCCGGATCATCCCCCCAAGGAGGTCCCTTAGAAGAGACAGTTCAAGAGGAAACACATGGACTCCCCTGATTCTGTCACTTCTGATACCGACTTAGAGGACTCAGAAGGGTCCCCCAAGTTCGCCCTCTGAGGGCGTCTTTTTTTTCAGACATCCTAGAGATCCTTAAGCAGAGGAGCGGCTGAAAATCCCTCTCCCCTTCTGGGGATGAGTCAGTATACCTGGAGGCATTTCGCTCTCACTCCTCCACCTCTTGGGTGTCTTCGCCCTTTGACCCACTCCTGTGTGTTATAAGTCGAAAGGTGTGGGACTCGCCGGAGTCGGTGGACCCCGTTTCGAGGAGGCCAAATTCATTACAGCCCCAGAGGATAGACAATACTTAACAAAGGGAGTTCCAGTAGATGCGATGGTGGTGGCAGCGGCCACAAAGAAGGAGTTAGCTGAAACTTCTGAATCTGTCCATCCAATCTCGTATGATGGACAGATATGGGAAGCGTATGTTCTCCTCAGTGGCCTTTACCCTACAGTCACTAAATTACTTATTACATTTTACCAGACTCCAGAGGGATCTCCTTAAAGAGCTAGGAGATACCCTACAAGGTGCTACAACCCAGGGTTTATCTGATAAAATAAATTCCCAGCTTGCGACCTTAACCTCGATTACAAACTCCTCTATGTGCCTCATCTCTTATGCAGCCGATGGAGCAAGCAAGGCTGCAGGCACAGGAATAGCTCTTAGGAGACATTCCTGGATGCACCTTTGTGAGTTTGCTGAATCCTTCAGATCTTCCTTTATTGACTCCCCTTTTGATGGCTCATCCTTGTTTGGGCCGAAAGTAAAAGAGAGACTCACCAGGAGCCAACAAGATGGCAAGAATCTATCTGCATTCGGAGTGCGTTTTTCCACCCCTACCAGACCTTATCCTAAAGGTCAAAACAGCAGAAAAATGTGGTTCCGGAAGTCCAAAGGAGCCTTATCAGATGCTCATGGTGATCTTTCCCCCAGGGCAGAGGGGGGAATAACGATGGAAGACGCCATCCACACAGCAGAAGGGGTCTGCAAAACCAGAACAACAGAGATACATTCTTTGGTTGGCCCTTCCAGCACTCCTGAAAGGAGGCCCGACTGTCCACCTCTGGAGGCAGTCAGGGGAAGGCCATCACTGTACCCAGTGGCTTGGCTACAACTGACTCGAGCCATATGGGTACAGTCCATTATATCCAGGGGATACAACTTTCCTTTCCAATGTCTACCTTGTCTGTCAAAGTCCATCTCAGACATTCCATCAAAGGGATCAAGCAACCCTAGAAATTCAAAGGTTGCTAGAAGAGAGTCATCCAGGAAGTCCCTGCAGACCAGATCTGATCCGGAATTTACTCAAGGTTCTTTTTAGTTCCAAAAAAGACAGGGGACTGGAGACCAATATTGAATCTCAGTAGAGTAAACAAGTCTGTAAAGAAAGCAAAGTTCTGGATGGTAACACTGCAGTTTATACTCCCATTTCTGGGACAAGACAATTGGATGTGCTTTTTGGATCCTCAGGATGTGCACTACCACATAAACATGGACAGGCGCTCCAGAAGATTTCTACACTTCCGGCTGAGAGCCCGTCATTATCGGTTCAGAGCTCTGCCCTTTGGTCTCACTACGGCCCCCAGAGTGTTTACCAAATGCATGGCAGTAGTCACGGCTCATCTGAGACATCAAGGATTCCAGGTGTTTCCATATTTAGATGATGGCTCCTGACTGCCACCACTAAGCACCTACTAATCTGAGAGAGATGCCACCATCCATCTCTGCTCAGGCCTAGGCATTACTATAAATACAGAAAAATCTGCCTTGTTGCCATCACCATGTATTACCTTTATAGATGCAGAATTAAACACAAATGACATGGTAGCAAAATTGCCTCGAGAGAATACAAATGCTACGCAGTCAAGTGTCTATCCTAGTCTAGAAGAAAAAGGTACAAGCAAGATTTGTCCTCAAGGTCTTAGGCTCAATGGCAGCAGCGATAACACTAGTCCCACTGGCACGACTACACATGTGGATATTACAGTGGCTACTCTTCGCTCAGTGGTCCATACAGGAGTTGTCCATGTCTCACAAGGTTCTCATTACAGATTCCTGCAAGAGGGACCTACTATGGTAGCTTCAGTCCACTCAGGTAACGATGGGCAGACCCTTTCTACTTCCCCAACCTGTAGCTGCAGTAACCACGGACGTGTCCCAGATGGGGGGGGGGGCATTATCTGGGACAGACTGTCCAAGGAGTTTGAAAAGATGAAGAGTACCATTTGCACATCAGTGTCCTAGAGATGAGGGCAGTGCTTCTGGTGTTGCAAGCATTTCAGAGATCTCTTCCAATAGGGACTATTGCAATTCAAACAGATAATATGTCAGTGGTATGGTACATCAACAAATGGGGGAGGACCAGATCCTATCCCCTGTGGCGAGAGGCCCAGAGAGTTTGGCAATGGGCACTTTCTTCTCATCGCTTTTTGAGATCAGTGCACATCCAGGGGAAATCCATCATAATAGCAGACAGGCTAAGCAGAGCAATTCTCATGTCTCATGAGTGGTCCCTGAATCAGGAAGTTGCGAATCAAATTTTTTCTCAAATGGGGCCAACCTTGCTGCGACCTTTTTGCCACAACATTTAATGCCAAATGCAGCAACTACTTTGCCCTCATTTCCCCTCTGGGAGAGTCACCAAGGGATGCACTCATCCACGATTGGCCCCGGGACTTCTTTATGCTTTTCCCCCATTTCCATTGATTCCGAAGGTGATTCGGAAAGCTAAGCCATTGAGTCGCAGGTTAATTCTCATTGCTCCTTACTGGCCTCCTCAGATATGGTTCCCATTCCTTGGGTCCCACCTTCAGGAGGACCCATGGATCCTGGACCCAGTGCCAGAACTTCTGACTCATCAGTCAGGAATGCTCCATCCTGCTCTTTACAGCCTCAAGCTGACAGCTTGGTTTCTCAACTTCCAATCTTAGCCAGGCTTCCAGAAATATCCCCTGCAGTATGTCACATTCTGGTTTCCTCACACAAAAAGACAACTAGGAAACTCTACACAAGCAAATGGAGGAGGTTTTCTTGTTGGGCGGATAAAAAACACATAGATCCCCTTATAACCATTATACCTGAAATTTTAGAATTTCTAACAAAAGTCTTTAATCAGGGTGCAGCGGCAGTCAATATTTGAGTACAATTAGCCGCCATATCAAATTATCGTGTGTGGGATCTCTGATCCAATGTAATGTCTCATAGATTATGCAAAACTTTTCTCAGGGGTACTTTTTTATTAAGACCACCCTTAAAAGAACCTCCTCCCCCACGGGATCTAAATTTAGTATTATCATGCTTGATCCTTCCTCCCTTCAAAGCAGCATCCTCTTGTTCACTAAAATTTTATCTTGGAAAACAGTCATTCTAACAGCAATTACTTCAGCTAGGAGAGTTTGAGTTGCAAGCTTTGTCTATCCGCCCTCCATATTTTATTTTCCACAAAGATAGAGTTTCCCGCAGAACAAATCCTTCCTTCTTACCAAAAGTTTGTTCTGAACTGAATTTAAACCAATCTATAGAATTGCCTGTGTTTTTTCCTAGCTATGGCAACAAGGCAGAATATAAGCTTCACCAACTGGATGTGTATAGACAGTTGCGTTTTTACTTGCATAGGACCAAAGATTTCAGAAAGTCAGATCAGTTGTTTGTTTCCTAATCAGAAAATAGAAAAGGCATAGCAATCTCAAAAGTTACTTTGTCCAAATGGCTTACTGAGACCATCACCTATGTCTATAGTTCTCATAATAAAGGACCACCAGGGAAAGTTAAAGGACATTCAACTAGAGCGGTGTCTACTTCCATTGCCTTTCAATCTAGACTCCCATTGAATTCAATTTGTGCTGCTGCCACATGGGTTAATTCTCACACCTTTATCTCTCATTACAAAGTAGATGTTGCCTCCCGGAACAAGGCATCCTTTGGTTCCACTGTCCTGAATAGTTTATTCCCGTGAGTGACCCAAGAAAAAGGTGATGAGGACTCTGTCCTAACCAGGAAGAATGAAAGCGAGGTAGGACAACATATAAAGAAGTTATATACTCACCATAATGTTTCATGTTTGTTGTCCAGTATCTCGCCTTCATTCTTGCATCCCACCCATCCATTCCCCCTCCTGGAGAATCTAGAGGACTTTACAATTGGCCTTCTCAGTAAATTCCAGTTAAAAGTCAATAAAATTACGTAAGTCTCCGGTTAAAAGTCAATAAAATGACAATGTTATTGACTTTTAACCGGAATTTACTGAGAAGTATTCCTACTAGCTCGCACTTTGTCTGCTAGCCAATGAAAGATACATATTTGAAAGCACATTTGCTGGTTATAAAAATGTCTGTGAATACGATACATACCATTAGCAGGTGGAACCTTGGAGAAGCGCAGATCCACGTCCCAACATTTCAGGGGATCAGATGCACAAAATTTAATCTTTGGACAAAACTAGCAGTTGGATAGAATTCCACTTCATGATTCCAAAATGCCCTATCTGCTGACATCGTAATTAAGCATATTTATTGACTACAATACTGTTTGGATACAGTATAAATTTTGAGTTACTTAGTCTGCACAATAAGTGTTTTATTATGGTACAGTTCATGAATTCATAAGCACTATAAAAAATTTATTCCAGTGACTGTCATTCCCACCTTTTGCCACTCGATGGCACGATAATATCATTCAGTGTTTTTCATTCGGTTTTATTTCAATGTAAAAAGACTCAAAGGAACTGAGAGTAAATCCAACAGTACACAAATGAGAAAAACCAAGTGGCCAAAGGCAATGAGCGATAATAAAATCCAAGACGTTTATTAGTACAATGTGAGCGCTTTCGTAATGTATCACATGACTTCATCAGACATAAATAATAATGACTAGAAACAATTTATGTAATACATCACATATAAATGCTACCAATCACAAAACACCAAATTCCCTCCAAAAATCAATTAAAAACAACCAATTAATTAAAAACAATGGCTTAAAGAGACACTACTTAAAATCAACCTTAAACATTATTTCCTTAATTTCCTAGCCTTTAGTACAGGCTTAAGGGGGACGCAATAATTCAGCCCTGACTAACAATGTACCCCCATTCTTAAAATCCACTGAAGCTCTGCACTTTGTGTCATTCATTATGTCTCCCAACCTCATATTCTCCATTTGTACATGTAATACCTGAAACAAGAAAGTGTGTGCTTTCCCTGCTGCAAGACTATGCTTTGCTATTGCACTGTAATCCTGCAATATAAATGATCCCTTATCCTTTCTCTGAGCCGTCTATTGGTCTTCCCTATCTAAAATTTAAAACAACTTACACAGTGAGCAACATATACTATATTCTGGGTATTGCAATTAGCACTGACTTTCAATTGCCATAAGTACCTAGTGTCTGGATGTCTAAAAAATCTAGATTCATCAACGTACTTACAGTATGAGCATGTTCCACATTTACATGTACCTGTCTCCAACAGTTTCATAGAAACAAAAGATCTGGGGTAGCAAAGTTGCTGTTTCAAGTTCTTCCTATTCTTATAAGTAAACCTGGGCCTGGTGCCTACAAGTTCACTAGTCCTGTCATCCACCATCAAAATATGCTAATTTCTACTAATTGTATTCCTAACCTTGCCCACATCCTGGGTATGTGGCAGTACCACAGGAATACATTTATCAATGGGTCGAGCTTCTGTCCTGGCTCTATTATTACTAGAAAAATACGGGGTACCATGTCCTCCCCTCTCACCTTTTACCTTCATACACGCTTGACCTGTTTCCTGATGATTATACCCCCGTTCAATAAAGGCTTTTCCAAAAAATCCAGTTCCTCCACCTCATATACTTGCCCACATAGTGGAAGGCCAGACATTAAGGGCTTCCAGGTTGTCATGGGAAAATGTTGATTTTGCCAAGGAATTGTTACCTATAGCTATCACCAGTGGCAGGTATCAGTGTCAGAGGTCCATACCTTAAAAAGATGGAAAGAAGCATACCCCTAAGGAATCAGACTGCTCTGGTTCAGAGGCACATAAGTTGATTATATGAATAAGATGCCTCCCCTTTTAGCTATGAGTCTGATACTGAGGATGCCTCCCGAACTGAGGATATCTCATTGGAGATATCCACAGATTGAAGGATTACTTCCAGTGGTAGTTTAACCATTATGCTGATACCAGAAGAGGTACAGGGAACTTCTGTGTCTGTAGAGCCCTGGCAATTGCTCCAGTGACTGAAGCATTTAAAGATGATTTACTAGTAGATCTTTAGAGTCTGTTCATAAGCCCCTTCACCCCAGGAAATCTGGAAAATTTTTACAGGGTTGTGGACTTCTAGGCAAGAAAACTATTGCTGATTCAGCAGTTATGTACATGGATTCTAGTAAGGGATGTACTGGAGCTCCAACCAAGAATGCTTTTTCCCAGTGCCCGCAATGGTGAGATATTTGATTGCATCTCTGCTACCCTAGCCTTCAGGGCCCTTACTTTAACATACGAACTTTGTAGTTATGGGACTGTCTTGTCCCAACTGAAAGACAAGACTAATGAGAAAGAGGACAAGGCACTGAAAGATAAAGTGCTTGTGCAGCCTTACCTCCTAGGCTGGCAAACACTCTGTCAAGTGTGGCTGTGATGTTGTGGATGCATCATGCAAGGTGGCAGCAGTGGGTCAAGTTGTTAGAAGACATGCCTGGATGTGGACCCAGCCCCACACAGACCATGTGTAAGCATGGCTTCTTAATGCCCTACTAGAGAAGGAGCTGCTTTTTCGAGTAAGTGTTTGAGAATCTGGAGGAAAGGGGAAGACCATGCAATCTGTGAAACATCTGATCTGATGTCAGTCTTCACACAATCCTTGATGGTGGGCTCGGTTCCAAACCTCGGAACAGACTCTGCCATATCTTCCAGCTTGCGCTGTCTAAACTCTCTAGCCAGGCACTACCCATAATGCTCCTTACAGATATTACCTCAGATCTCGTTTGCCACTTCACAGACCAGCTTCCTTCTCTCGAGCCTTGGCTATAACAGTGAGTACTTTTTAATTTTCCTTAATATCCTTTATTCTTTATTTTTTAATAGAATTTTCTGTCTATTTCCTCTTGCGCTGTCTACCCACTCCTCTTAGCGTATCGCTTACCTTTATTCTGCCTTTTTCTTTCCTTTCCTACCATTGGTAGAACTTAAGTACCACTGCTGGTACTTCTTTCTATCTATTACCTTTAGGTATTCTAATTACCATTGCTGGTATTTTTCTATAATTTCTTTCTTTCTGTAGTTAAAAAAAAAAAAAAAAAAATCTTTGATTCTGTATTATCTCCTGTGTCGTGTGACTGTAGTGTCGGTTATTTTTATTTACTTACAGTGGCTAATCAAAAGCAAACTTCTGATAAGTCCAGTAAAGGCACCTCAGGATTTAAAAGGTGCCAAAAGTGTGAAGGCAAGATGCCTAATTTAGACGGTCATTCTTTGTGTATATTGTTTGGGAAAAATCCACTTACAAGAGGGCTTTTCAGTCTGTCACAGGTTCTCTACACGAACCCTGATGGAAAGAAAGAACAAGTTAATTTTAAAAGGACTTCTCAAAACTAACTTTGAGGCCTTATCTGAGCCTAGTCCTGAAACTAGCACTTCCTCCTCATCTTCCTCTATTTCTAGGAAAAGGCCTTCTTCGGTTCGAACATCTTCGGAACCAACAAAGAAGTTACTTAAATCATCCTCTATACTGAAGAGTTCTTTGGCACCGGAGGATTTGTCTGCTTCAAGACCCAAGCTCCCCTCTGAACCGAAAACAACAACTGCTTTGCACCAGCAGATTCCACAGTACCAAAGCTACCACAACTACCACAAACTAAATACTCTCTGTCCATTGATCCATTCAAAGATATGCCACCCAGTCCATTTTTGGATGCGAGACCCCACAAGATCTCCCTCCTCATCTTCCATTCGATCTACTAAGAGTCTGTCTGAGGCCGACATATTGAGACTGGCTGTTCAGATCTCCATTCCTAGCCATGCTGGCCTTAGACCTAGTTATAACTCCACTGTATCCTCCTCCTCCAACTCCAATTGGGACCTTGGAGCCGTGTGTTCTGACTCCTCCAGCGTCAACTGCTTTAGTTCCGATAGCTTCCTCGTCTTCTTTGGTTCCAAGAGGTGTCCTGAGTTCCTCCGAGGCTTCAGCACCAGAGGTCTCCCAGGGTCATGATTATCTGGTCAGGTCTGAGGGGCTTGGATCGATTTCTTTTCACTTGGAACCATCCATGTCCCTCAGCACCTTGGCCTTTGTAGGATCGACCCAGGCTTCTGTTCTAGAGGCTGCCTCCTCGGTACGGGGTGTGATCCCGGTTCCGAAGGAGTCTATTTCAGTTCCAGGCTCCCATCCCTCTATGGGGGGGGGGAGCAGCCTTTAGGATAATGGAGAAGGCATTGTCCACTGGGGACTCTGTCTGCCATCCCTGTGTGGACAGATTTCTACCTCCTCTAGACCTGAGCTACCATCAGTCTCACCCCCAGGACAGAGGGCACAAAAGCCCGGATCATCCTCCCAGAGGGAAGTCCCTGCAAAGAAGTGCAAGAGGAAGCACTTGGACTCCCCAGAAGAGTGCTTCACAGAAAGATTTTGATGAATGGGAATGTTACCCAGGTCACCCTTGATGATTCCTTCGGGGACATCCTAGAAATCCTGAAACAGGGGGTTGGCTGGTCCTCCATTCAACCTTCCTTTGAGGAATCAGTATACCTGGAGGCTTTTCCTGCCCAGCCCTCTATATCTTGGATCTCTCCACCCGCTGATGATCATATTAAACTAATCGGACTGGATATTATCAACACCTAAAAGTGAATCACATTGGTCTATAGGGATTCCTGTCGATGCAAAGGTGATAGCAGCCCTCACAAAAAAGGAACTCGCTGAAGAGAGTCCAACTATCCATCCTCCTAACAAGGAGTCTAGGACGTTGGATAGATTTGGGAAGCATGTTTATGCTTCAACGACCTTCACTCTAAGGTCTTTGAATTATATGGCACAGTTTACCAGATTATAGAGAGATTTGATTAAAGAACTTTAAAATACTCTCTCAGCAGGAGTGGCTGAAGAGGTCTGTGACAAAGTTTCCTAACCTCTTGCAACCTTTGATGCTATCTCTAACTCGTCCATGTGGCTCATTGCCCATGCAGCTGAAAGGATGACCAGGGCAGTGTGTTCAGGCATATAGCCATTAGAAGACATTCCTGTATGTGCTTGTCTGACTTTGCAGAGCCATTTAAAGTGCCATTCGTCAATGCCCCTTTTGACAGATCCACCCTTTTTGGCCTGAAGGTAAAACACCCTAGCCAGATGTGAGAAAGATAGTAAGACACCCTGTCTGCCATAGGCATACATTTCTCCACTCCTCAGAGGCCTTATTCTAGGAACCAAAGAAGTGGGAGACAATAGTTTAAAAAATCCAAAGGGCCTTTCCAAGACTCACGAGGCAAAGACTTTCCCTTGGGCAGAGGGGGAAGCAATGGAAGACGTCTCCCTAGGGGCAGAAATGGACCGCAGAATTAGTGGTCCAGAGAATCTTTCTCTGGAACCTCCTATCAGCATCTCTGGATTTAGTCAGTGGGCGATTATCCCTGCATCTACCTGCCTGGCAATTGATAAATTTGGGGAAATGGGTGCAGGAGATAATATCCAGAGGTTACAAAATTCCACTATCTGTGAGCCCCAAACCACAGAAAAAAACTCCCAGATGTTCCATCCAATCAAAGGGAAGCAGCAGTCTGAGATTCAAAAACTGCTCAAAAAAAGTAATCCAAAAAGTCCCTCCAAACCAAACAGGATCCGAGGTTTACTCAAGATTCTTTTTAGTGCCCAAAAAAACAGGGGACTGGAGACCCATTTTTGATCTCAGCCACTTCAACAAGGCAGCTCAACAAACTAAATTCTGGATGGTCTCTGTTCAGTCTATACTTTCGTTATTGTGAAAAGGCAACTGGATGTGCTGTATAGACCTCCCAAGATGCTTATCCAGGAGGTTTCTGCATTTCGGCTTGAAGCCAGTCATTACCAGTTCAGAGCACTGCCCTTTGGTCTCACCACAATCCCCAGGGTGTTCACCAAATGCATGGCAGCATTTTCAGCTCATATCAGACTGCAAGGTTTTCGAGTCTTTCCATATCTCTACAACTGGCTCCTCACCCCTACCACCAGCCATCTTTTAGAACAGGCAAGAGACTACACCATAAATACTTGTACATCTCTAGGCATAGCAATACATTTCAAAAAGTCCAACCTTCTCAGCAATTGGATTTCATTAGCGCTCATTTAGGCTGTATTACAGGGATTGCGTCCCTACCTCCAGAAAGACTAGAATGTATTCGAGTTCAAGTCAGGCAAATTCTTTGGAGCAACAGGGTTCCAGCGAAACTTGTTCCTCAAACCTTAAGCTCCAGCAGCATCAGTCACTCTGGTTCCCTTATCAAGGTTACATATGCGAATTGTGCAGTGGTTACTAGCATCCCAATGGTCTCTGATATATCATCCGATGTCTCATCTAGTTTTGATTACCAGCCATTGCAAACAGGATCCCAAATGGTGGCTACACTCCGACCACAGATCCTCTTGGGTCAACCATTCATTCTTCCTCAGTCCCAAGCCGTAGTGGCCACAGATGACTCCCAGATAGGGTGGGGGGCATTATATGGGAAGGGCTGTCCAAGGTACGTGGTCCAAGTTGGAGGCCAGTTTGCACATCAGTGTTCTGGAAATGAGGGCAGTGCTCTTGGCGTTGCAAGAATTCCAAGATGCTCTTCCTCCCAGGACGGTAGCGATTTTAGACGGACATGTCTGTAGTCTGGTATGTAAACAAACAAGGGGGAAACAAATCTTACCCACTTTGTCGGGAAGCCCTCAGTTTGGTGATGGGCGATTTCTTCCAACCACTTTCTGATAGCAATGCATATTCCAGGAATTTACAATGTGATAGCAGACAAATTGAGCAGGATTATTCACATGCCTCAAGTGGTCTCTAAATCCTGTAGTGGTGAACAAGATTTTTCGCCATTGGGGCCAACCTTGATGCAACCTCTTTGCCTCTCCCCTGAACATCAAGTGCAGAAGTTACTTTTCCCTAATCCCCCCTCTGAGGGAGTCACCCAGAGATGCTCTTCTTCACGATTGGCCTCCCAGTCTGTTATATGCCTTTCCCCTGACTCCTCTCATATCACAATTCTTAAAGAAAACCAAAAGGATGGAGAATTCAGTAATCCTCATTGCTCACTTCTGACTTTGACTAGTTTGGTTTCCCTTCCTTTGGCCTCATCTGATACGGAAACTATGCATTTTGGACCCAGTTCCAGATTTGCTAACTCACCCAAAAAACATAGTTCATCCGAATCTCCAACATCTCAAGCTCACTGCATGGCTTCTCCAATTCCCATGATTGCCAGACATCCTTTCCTTTCTTTTCCTGTCCAACGTAGTATTGTTCATCACAAGCCTTCTACCAGAAAACTGTATCCAGACAAATGGGAAAATTTACTAAATGGGCCTTGAATAAGGGACTGGATCCTTATACTAGCCCCATTTATGAAGGTCTGGATTTTCTAAACACACTTTTTTTTTCAAACTGCTTCCTTTGCATCTACAATAAAGGTTCATCTGGCAGTGATTTCAAATTTCCATTCAGACTAGAATGACTCTCCTCTAATGTCTCACAAGCTTTGTAAAGCTTTCTTGAAGAGACTCTTGCTACTAAAACCTCCATTTAAAGAACCAGCTCCTCCTTGGAATCTAACTGTTGGAGCTCTTACTAAGACCCGCTTTGAACCATCAGCATCTTGTAATTTAAAGTGTTTATCTTGGAAGACATTGTTTTTGGTCCATAGGTAGGTACTAGGCTATCTGCCGAAGGCATTTATAAGCCTAGCCAGAATGTATTGGCTTTCGCCGCCCCCTTATATTAATTCCCTGTGCCTCTGTCCAGCAGAGCTACTGAAGTAATCCCCGAGGTAAACTTTTTGTTTCCCATCCATTCGTCAAGGTTTCTTTTGAAGAGGGTTAGCGAGGAGCTCTGCCTAATGTAGACTGGGATCTTGTTCCAAAGCATGGGAAGTCTCTGGGACAGGAATCTATCCCTCCAGTACGTCCTATTTATTGTTGTGGTGAGGTTTAGATCCCTAGAGCGTGTGGCTCGAGGGGATAAGGTTTTCTTTAGGTGAAGCATGTCCATCAATTCTGTGTTGGGCATGGCCTTGTATGTCAGGCAGAGATCACCTCTGAGTAGGCAGTATGCAACCGAGTACAACTGGCTATTACTGGTGGCTATTACTTCTGCAAGAAGGGTTTCTAAGTTGCAGGCCCTATCATGCAAATCACCCTACTTAATTTTTCATAAAGACAGTCGCACTCCGAACAAACCCATCCTTCCTACCAAAAGTAGTTTCTGAAACCAACATTAATCAGTCACTACAATTACCAGTCTTTTTCCCTAATTTTTCTAACAAAGGGGAATATGCCCTTCATTTATTAGATGTACAAAGACAACTACATTTTTACCTTCGCAGAACTGAAGAGTTCAGAAAATTGGATCAGTTATTTGCAGCATTTTCATCCGTACATATGAATAATCCAGTTGCTAAGGTTACTTTAGCTAAATGGCTCAGACTGCATCACATTCATTTATCATTCTAAAGGACTTCAACTTCCCAAACCAGTTCAAGCCCATTCAACTAAAGCTGTTGTGACTTCAGCAGTTTTTCATGCCAGAGCTTCTCTAGACTACATCTGTGTTGCAATCACATGGTCTTCTCATCAAACCTTTATCACTCATTACATATTAGATCAGGTCTTGAGGGATCGAGCATCCTTTGGCTCTGTGGTGCTTAGGAATATTCTTCCTTGAGACCTCCCAAGGCTAAAGTAGCTGGGGATTCTGTCCCACTGTCAAGGACTGGGTGAAGATTGACAACATCAGTTAGGTAGTTATGTCTTACCATAACATTCCATTTTGTCGAGCTTCACCAATCCTTGGCATCCCTACACGCCTTCCCCCATCCTGAGAGTCTTAGTAGACTGGATTAGTCCTAAGCCAGTTTCCCATTAAGGGCTCATATATGGCCTCATTCTCTATACTTTCTATAGTTGACCATATTTTGTTTTTTCTATATACTATTTATTTGGCAAACTCGATCTGAGGTAATCTCTGTGAGGAACATTATGAATAGCGCCTGACTTAAGAGTTTGGAGAACATGAGCTGGAAGATATTGCTAAGTTGGTTCTGAGGTTCAGAACCGAACTCCAAGGATTGGTGAAGATCGACAACACAGATGGAACGTTATGGTGAGACATAACTTCTTTTTTCACTCCCCCACCAAATACAACAGGAACTGTCATACCATAGGTTGGCCTTTCCACTGGAGATAAGACAAGGGCAAGGAGACAAAAGGAAGAACGACTACTTCAATAGAAAATGGCAAGCTAACCAAAAGAATCAGAGACTGTCTGGGCTGAGACCTCACAAGAGAACAACTGTAACTCACCAGAGCTCTTGCTTCCCTTCTCCATCAAGTCTCAGCTCAGCCCACACCCTCCTCAAACCCTCATCCATCACCCATGGCCACCAAAATATAGTAGGTCACCTGGGCCTCTTTGTAAAAGAGTGGGAGAAAATCTCCCAGAACAATTGGGTCCTTAGTCTTTTGGGGCAAACATACAGACTCCATTTCATAAAAAAGTCCATTATCCTCGGGTATTCTCCATGTACCCAGAGGCAACTGCTCAAACCTATATTCCAAGATCTTTTGAAGCAGGGAGCTATTGAGAGAGTATTATAACAGGAACAGGGCACATGATTCTACTCACTTTTTCTTGTGCAAAGAAAAAATGGACTATAGAAGCCAATCTTTGAGTTGCCAAAAGTAAACAATGTCTTAAAAGGGACAGAATGTAAAATACTAACTTTGCTGGCTCTTTTCCCTTTCCTGTTTCCTCAAGCCTTCACAGATACTCTAAACCTAAGTGTCTACCTAAGATTGTATGCAGGGGCTGCCCACTTCCAGCTCAGTTCCTTGCCCTTTAGTTTGTCTGCTGCATTCATGATGTTCATAAAATGCCTGGCTTCAGTAATTGCCGTGCAGGTCCAAGTGCATTCATGCTTAGCCCTTCCTAGATGACTGCCTGATTCAGACACTGACCCTAGATGAGATGCAGACAGCTCTATTCTGGCCTGGTTTCAAAGAAAAAACTCTCTTAGAACCCACTACCAGAGGGCATTCCTTTCCTCAAAGAAGGTGCTGTTTGTTTTCTTTTCAAGTTATGTATAAATACTTTAACTTTTTTAGCATAACATAGTGTGCAATCCCAGTGTGTGGTGCTCTTGCTGTGTTGATGTGCCACTTGCTGATGTGACCATTTTAAATGTTTATACAATACTGATACAGCAGCCTTACGTCAGACAGTCTGTGCTTACATTCAGTTATCATTAATTAGGCATCAAGTAGTATTACAGTCAGCTATTCTATTCAGTCTTTATCCCATATTTGATTTAACATTTCTCATTCAAGGAGTAAATGTTAAAAGTCAAATTAACTGTATCAAATCTAATTTGAGATCAGGAAGTGATTAGTGACCACATTGTTTTTATTTACACTGTGCAGCAAATCTCATCAACTGGGCCAGTGACTGCTGTCCTTGTACTGGAGTCTACTTTATTCAGTAGTTGTAGACCTTGAGTACTTTATTCAATGCCTACATCCTCTTCAAGCCCACATTCCAACAGACCATCCCATACAGCCAGTTTTATAGGTTCATAGGTTCATACTAGGCTATCTGCCCAAGGGCATTTATTTTAGTTTGAATAAAAACTATGCCTATCATTTTGCTGTGCCTCTGTCAAGCAGTGACACTGAAGTAATCCCTGGGGTATATCTGCAATCTCCCATCCATTGGTCAAGATTCCTCTTGAACAAGGCCAGAGATTTGTTCCACAGCATAGGGAGTCTCTGGGTGATGAATCTGTCCCTCCATGTGGTTCTGAGGGATCTAGATTTTTGAGGTGAAGCATATTCATCAAATCTGGGTTTGACATGGCCTTATATGTCAGGCACAGGTCACCTCTGGAGACTGAATAGAGCTTTATCCTTTTGGTGAGGAACTTTTGGGGCCTTTCCTGCAGCAGGTGTCTGGTCAGATACATTCGAGCGGGCATTGTACTCAATCATAGGTCTAATGAGTGATGAGTACATGACCTCCCTTGATCTAGATGTGAATCCCTTCATGATCAGGTGGGTGATATAGAAGGTTTTCCTAACTACTTTAGCAACATGAGTGTCAAGCGAAGGCTACTCAACCTGGGTCCCCAGATCTCTGATGACTTTTTCTGTGCTCAGTGGATTGCCACCTATATGGTAGCTAGGGTAACCTTGTTTTCCCGAAGTATGACTATGCATCTTTTTGCGCTTAACTTCAGGCCATGGCTCTGGCACCAGTTATCCGTTTCTGTGAGGCCCTTCTGGAGGATATCTGTGTCAGATGTGGTTTGCAGTCATCTGCAAACTTTGTCAGCCATAACCCTCCTGTGTTTGCTTGTACTTCAGAAAAGTAGATGCCGACACCACTTGTGACAGGCTTTGAGTCTGACATGGCTCCAGCAACTCTGACCCTGTGGGTTCTGTCACTTAGCCAGTTTGCAACCCATCTTGTGATGTATGGGTTTACATTCAAGCTGATGAGTTTTTTCTGATACCTGAGGTGGGGTGTATTGTGTAGCCGCTTTGCCAGGTCGAGGGGTAGGCTGTATGGATTTCAAGCTGATGAGTTTTCCGATATAAATAGTGGAGTGGGGTATTGTGTGAGGCCTTTGTTTAGGGGTGAGTCCTAGGCATTCCTCATCAATGGCCTTGGTGACTGTCTCGAAAAAGTCAACCAAGTTTAAGAGGCAGGATCTGCCTTTGACACTGGGTTGGATCCAAAGTCTGCATGATCCTCTCCATGGCTTTGCAGATAAGGCTTGTCAAGCTAATGGGCGGTAATTTCCAGGGTCTGTAAGTGGGACCACAGTGAGGTGAGGCTAAGATTAAACAGCTGTCCTAACTGTGGGTTTAATTCCTCGTTGAGTTCATGGGACACCATCCGTCCCATGGATGCTGTTTTTGCCTTAGTGAGGGCAGTTCTCACCTGGGCGTTGGAGATGTTTCTGTCAGCCAGTATGTTGGCAACATCATTTTGAACTAATTCTGAGCATATCTGGGAGTTTCCTCCTAGGTTTCTAACATAGCTAAAGAAGGCCTTATGATTCTCTTTAGAGAGTCTTGGGAGAGTCCTTGCGTTTTCTCTCAAAATTGCCTTGGATGATTTTACTTATAATGATCAAAGGTATCTTACCTTTCAAGATTTTGCCTCTATCTTGTAGTAGCTTCCAAGGTATCTTACCTCCTTTCAAGGATGCTCTATCTTGAAGTAGCTTCCTCTTTTGTTGTAGAGCTTGTTTATGGCTGGGGTCCACCAGACTGGAGAGTCTTAGTTTTGTTTGGGATTGCCTGATCCATGCAGTCCTGTAGGTGCTGGTAGACCACACTAGTTTTTAGAGTTGGATCCATGAATCTAGAGAAAGCAGCCAAGTTGGATAGGAAGGTTTCTTTCCATTGGATTACTTTTGCCTATCTTTTCAGCTGTCCTCCCTTATCCTCTAGTTCTAGGGTTCTATCTGTCAAATAGTCCTTACTTAGTATTACTATGAAGTTCTGTTTATGATCTCTTAGATGTTCTTCATAAGTATCAATGCTACAGTAGCCTAAGCTATTAAATAAGTTGCATCTTGTACACAATAAAATACAACAGCCGGCCAGTTTCCAAATCTTCAGAGCACCTTCCATGTACCCAAACTGTTAAAGTTAGAGCTGAATAAAAGTCAAGCTTGGAAGCAAAGCACTTCAGAATGTTCATGCTGCTGAAGAGAGTGCTTTTCTGTAGATTTTCAAGGATAGACAGTTGACTATTACTATTACATCCCTGCGTAGATAAGTTCTCTTTTGGGAGAATAAAATCTCTACTTTGTTTTTTATGACCTAAAACCTATGTTTTCTGTAAAATGTATTTTTATTAAAATAGTAGAAAGTGTTTTTAGTAACTGTTGTGTAACTTTTCTATACTTTTAAATGGGATTATTACAGTTTTCCTTTTGTGGTAAAAATATGTTAAAACTAATTTTAAATATTTATCCCACCCCAAATGTAAACTAACACACCTTTCATCATAGTGTGTTTACTCTGTTTTAAAGGGGAAAAGGTTACTTTTTTGCAACGTATCTGTTGTACTGAGTAGGAACCTGGAATGATCTATCAGTAACTGTTCTGACTTCTTCCAGCCACAAAAAGAAACGTATTGTTCTGATGTAGTCATTTTCAATTAATCCTCAACTGATGGTTCCCTGATCTGACTTCCTATCCAACTTGGCTGCTTTCTCTAGATTCATGGATCCAACTCTTGTGTTCCTCCATTTACCCATAAAGCCCCACTAACCTACTGTACTTCAGCTCTTGTTTGCCGCCATATTGCCTAAAAGCAGATCACCTTCTCTCAAGCAATCGGGTGTTGTTTCAGTCTTTAAGTTTCTTTTAAGTTTCTTTCCATTGGATTAGTTTTGCCTATCTTTTCAGCTGTCCTCCCTTATCCTCTAGTTCTAGGGTTCTATCTGTCAAATAGTCCTTTTTGTTACCGTTAATTGTTTGGGTACTCTGCTGAGTACTGTGACACTGCCAGCCCAACTAGATAGAATTTTGTAAATAATTCTATGTTTGTGAATTGTGTGCTTGCCTTAAAAATGTAAGAAAACTGTATGTTCTCTACTGAGCTTCAAGATTGTAACCACAGTGCACTCTGCTGGAGAACAGCAGAAATGTATATGGACTATGTGCCAATGCAAATGTATGTTTTCATGGCAGAAATTGGGACCTACAGAGTTAACTTGCAAAACTCTTAAGAAAATAAGTTGATAAAGAATTTTATGAGTGTGTTTACTAGAACTAGAAGACAGAATGTCTGCAGCTGGAAATTCTTTCTGTTGTCTGGAAACATAGGTAATTACAGGTTTCCAAGGTAATTGTTTTACGACTTCTAGTTTCTGACAAGCTGCTAAGAGAGAATTGTCAGATTCTGAGAGGTATTATTAACAGAGATGTGCTAAATTCTGTTTATCTGTTTAGCCTGGGAACTAGATGCAAGTATCAAATATTGATGTCATCTAGCTAACCCAGCAGTAATGTGTATTATTAGTTTAAGAACTATTTCAGAGAGATGGTCAGGGCATTTTGTATCACTAGCACTTTGCCTTGCTCTATAAGTAGGTTATTTAGAACTCTTAGTTTCCCTTGGAGATAGATGGGAATATACCAAGAGTAATCTAGATGTTTTCTGTGTTTATGTGAGACTGTCCTACAGTGTTGTTTTAAAGTATTTCCTGTGATTTCTGGACTCTATTGTCACTGTATTGGGTTAATGAGCATTGTTTTGTGCTTTTGTTATTTATTATTAAATACTTTTAAACCTTTTAATTGTGGCTGGTTTTGCATAGAGATATTTAAGCTCTTGGAGTACTTGCATATGTATTTGGTGATACTGTACAGGCCACTGTAGAATAACTTTCAAGTCTTAGTCACACCTACCATTTGGATAATAGTAACATTCCACAGTAGAATTGGACACCCTTTGGTAAGAGCCTTTGTAGTAGCTGATAAGAGTGGTTGCTGGCAGGTGGTTCTACTGTATAGTCTGGGCAGAAGGGGGGCATAGCTGGAAAACCTGTGCCAGCCTTCCCCAGGAGTGTTTGTGTGTTTGTATATAAATCAAATCTCAAAGTGTGTGTGTGTGTGTGTGTGTGTGTGTGTGTGTGTGTGTGTGTCCGCTACTTGGGCAGGGACATGAAGCACTGGTGGACAGAGAGGGTGCTGGAGATTTTGGCTTGACCACTTGGCTGAGATCTTAACCCTATAGTTGTGCCAGTGGGGAGTCTGATTGGGGATCTAGATAGAGGGAGAGAGAGAGAAATCAGCCCCAGACTGACTGTAATCTCTGTGTGCTCTTAAGGGCAATTGTACTTTACTCTGTGTGTGTGTGTGTGTGTGTGTGTGTGTGTGTGTGTGTGTGTGTGTGTGTGTGTGTGTGTGTGTGTGGGGATGAAGAGTATACAATGTGCACGTCCCTCACTGGTGTTAGTGGTGAGGATTGAGGCTCCTTGATTATTGGGCCAGGGCAGGGGCATCACATATTAATTGTTTGGTAGTGGTAGGATATCCACATCTAATATTAATTGGTTGATAGTGCTAAGATAGCTACATCACATATTAATTGGCTTGTAGTGGTGTGGACACTGAGTTCCTGTAGCTTGTGTGCAGTGATCTCTAAAGGTGCTTATACTCTTAATCAGCCATGCAGTGAACATTCAGAGTTCATATCACAATTGTTTTATTTCTTTTGTTAGCTTAAATAGTCAGGGAGAGCAGGCAATCATGTCAGCAGAGGAGTATGGCAAGCTGATAAGGAGCTAGTTGGCTGAGATGTGCCAGGATAAAGGACTGGTGCATGGAAACCTGACTAAAGCAGACATGATTGCAACTTTGGTCACAGCTACATCAGAGAATAGCAATCTGGAGGACAATCAGACTAACTGCTGAGATGTACAACACTCAGAGAATGGACAGCTCAACCTTTCTACAGAGGACTTAAAATTCCGTCTGGAGTTAGAGACTTGAGTTGGAGGCCAAGCGTTTGGAAATGGAAGCAGCAGAGGGACTGAGGCATCTAGAGACTAAGGAAAATGAGAAACTGCGACATGTGCAGGCTGAGGAGAATGAGAAACTGCTATGCCTGGAAGCTGAGAAGGAGTGGCAGAGGCAACATGAAAAGGAGATGCTGACTCTTCACCAGAGTCATGGAGGTAATGGGGAAGGGAGTAACTAGACCCCAGAAGCACAAAAGGTCAATAAATTTCTTCCACAATTTACAGAGGGGGATAATTTTGATAGTTTCATTCATATGTTTGAGAGGGTATGTAAACAGTATGATGGTGACCAAGGGCTCTGGGTATGGTTCCTGACCCCCTTACTCCATGGTAAAACTGTAAATGTTCTTTCCAAACTATCTGAAGTTGACGTTTTGAATTATAATCTTGTAAAGAACTTTGCTAGAATTTTTTAAGCCAATACCTGAAGCTTATAGGAAAAAGGTTTCATGACCATAGACGCAAGGCAGATGAAAGTGTGTGTGAATATGTTGCTGAACTAAGCACTTATTTTCATAGATGGGTGAGTGGATGTCAGGTCACCACTTTTGAAGGGCTGGCAGAGCTTTTGGTGAGGGATCAAGCCCATAGCACTTTGCCTGAGGACATGAGGATCTTGTTAGCTGATGTACAATGCCTTACTGTAGATGAGTTGGGGATGAAGGGAGACCTATACCTAACATGCAGGGCATCACTGCACAGGAAATGGACACCCAGTGCTGCTCATGAGTTTAAGGAAACCCATGGTGAGCAGCCCAGACTGCCCCCAACATAATCTGCCAGTCGCAGGGTAAGCCACTAGTCCAGGTACACGTCCGGGACCTAGGGTTAAATGTTTTAAATGCAACCAGTGGGGCCATGTAGCATATAGATGTCCTTGTAGGTAAGGTGGGGAACAAAAGGTAGGAGAGCTATATGGGAATGGCAAAATGCCAACAGTAGGTTGTCTTGACACAACAAACTACCACAAGAGGTCATATCTGTCTATCTTAGTGAAGGGCAAAGAGGCCAGTGCTAAGAGAGAGACAGCCTGTGACATAACCATTGTGAAGACTGCAGTGGTTATAGAGGAGCACTGCTTGTCTGGGGAGCCTAGTCCAGTTAGAGCTTTAGGAGGGACCCCATTCCAAATACCTTTGGCTAGGGTTCACCTCGACTGGGAGGGTGGAAAAGGAAACCATCAGGTAGGTGTGCTTGAGGATATCCTTGGAGATGTCCTGATGGGGAAATATTTTGATAATGCAGTACCATGTGTTCATGCAGTTACACAGAGTCAGGCTTGAAGACAGGCATGTGGGTCTGGTAGCCTTGGGGAGACCCAGACAGACTGCACACTTGCATCCAAGACTGGTGAGGTGGTTACTTCAGGGCTGGAGCTACCCTGTAGTAGTGAGACTGAAGGGGAACCATAGCTGCTTGTGGGTAATGATGTTCCCCTGGACAGAGTGACTGTAAGGACAGAGGTGAGTAGTAGTACCCAGGCTGACAGTGAGGCACCGCTGTCAGAGAATACCAGACTTCCTGTGGAAGGTGAGCTGGGAAGGGTTGCGAAGAGAGAGAAATGAGACAGACTCAGCTCTCGGACCCTACATTACAAGGCCTGAGCCAGGTAGCTAGTGAAGCACCTGATTCTCAAGGGAAAGGGGAATCTGTATACTGGGACAAAGGTTTACTGTACAGAGAGTGGACCCCTGAGGGAGGGCTAGAGGGTGAGAGAATACAGTAGTTGGTAGTGCCCAGAGCCTACTGTCTGGCACATCTAGCCATAGCCCATGATATTCCCTTTGCAGGTCATATGTGCATAAAACGTACAAAGAAACATATTATGCAGAACTTCTATTGGCCTGGAAATTCCAGAGATGTAACAGGGTACTGCAGAACCTGTGAGCAGTGCCAGAAGGTAGGCAAGGCAGGAGACAAGGTGAAAGCTCCTTTGATGCCTTTGCCTCTGATTGAGGAGCTCTTTCAGAGGGTAGCTGTGGATATTGTGGGGACTCTGAGTACGCCAAGTTCCATAGGGAAAAAGTATATCCTAGTGGTAGTAGATTATGCTACAAGATATCTTGAGGCAGTGGCTCTGTCCTCCATTGATGCAGAAAAGGTGGCAAATGCTTTGTTAGAGATTTTCAGCAGGGTAGGTTTCCCAAAAGAAATACTGAATGACAGAGGTGCCAATTTCATGTCAGACCTGCTGACTTGTCTGGGAAAGTACTGTGGGGTAAACACTACCCCCTACCATCTCCAGACTAATGGTTTTGTTGAGAGGTTAAACTCTACACTCATGTCCATGCTATGGGAATACAGACCAGTTTAAGAGGGGGTGGGACAAATATTTGCCCCATCTGTTTGCTTACAGAGAGGTTCCCCAGGAATCCACAGGTTTTCATCCTGTGAGTTGTATGTGCATAGGGTGAGGGGACCTCTAGATTTAATTCATGACGAGTGGGAAAGTGAGTGTGAATCTCACAAGGAGTCTTATGTGGCATATGTCCTAAACCTCAGAACAAGGCTCGGGGAACTCATGGGCTCGGCCCAGGAGAACCTGGCAGAAGCCCAACAGCAGAAAAAGGTCTGGTATGACAGGAATGCTCGTGCTAGAGAGTATGCTGTAGGGCAGCAGGTAATGGTTCTCATTCCTGTCAGACATAAGCTGCACGCTGCTTGGGAGGAACCCTTCAGGATGATAAGGAAGGTCCAGTGATGTTAACTACATGGTAGAACTGCTAGGCAGGAGGCAAGGGCACAAATTGTACCATGTTAACATGATGAAATCTTACCATGATAGGGAGGGCCTTGTTCTGCGTATTTGCAGAGGATTGAAGGAGGAGTCTGAGGGAGATATGGTGACTGACCTCCTCAGCGAGGCTTGGACTGACACCTCAATGGAAGGGTTAGCAATGTCCCAGCAGGTATCTCATACCCAGGTTCGAGAAATCCGAGCAGTGTTACAGGAGTTTTGGGGACACGTTCACTGAGAAACTAGGGTGCACCCACCTGGTGCAGCACCAGGTGGCCCTAAAGGCCTATTAGGAAGGTCCCTTATAGGGTGCCTGAGAGAGTCAGACTCTGAGGGAGGAGATACAGGAAATGTTGGAACTAGTGGTAATTCAGGAGTCCAGCAGTACCTGGGCCTCCCCAGTGGTGCTGGTACCTAAGAAGGATGCTAGCACCAGGTTTTGTGTGGACTACAGGAAATTAAATAGTCACACAGAGTCGGATGGTTACCCCATGCCTAAGACAGATGAAGCCTTGGAGCAGTTGGGTGGGGCTAAGTATCTTACCACCATTGATCTTACCAAGGGTTACTGGCAGGTGCCCTTCTCTCAAAGTGAGAGAGGTCAGCCTTTGTGACTCCTTTTAGCTTGTATGAGTTCACAAAGATGCCCTTTGGGATGAAAAATGCCCCAGCAACTTTCCAGTGGCTGGTAGATCATATCCTAGCAGGAGCAGGAGAATTTGCCCTTACTTACCAAGATGATATTGCCATCTACAGCCATTTCTGGCAAGAGCACCTTCAGCATGTCGGGGAGGTGCTGGGCAAACTACAGAGGGCAAGGTTGACCATTAAGCCCAGCAAATGTCAGGTGGGTATGGCAGAGGTCTCCTACCTGGGACATAGAGTGGGGAGTGGTAAGATCAGGCCAGAACCAGCCAAAGTGGAAGCCATTTTAATTGTGGCTGGTTTTGCATAGAGATATGTAAGCTCATGGAGTACTTGCATATGTATTTGGTGATACTTTACAGGCCATTCTAGAATAGCCTTCAAGTCTTAGTCACACTTACTATTTGGATAGTAGTAACATTGCACAGTAGAATTGGACACCCTTTGGTAAGGGCCTTTATAGTAGCTGATGTGGTTGGTGGCAGGTGGTACTACTGTATAGTCTGGGTAGAAGGGGGGATAGCTGGAAAACCTGTGCCAGCCTTCCTCAGGAGTGTCTGTGTGTTTGCATATAAATCAAATCTGTGTGTGTGTGTCACCTACTTGGGTACGGACACGAAGCACTGGTTGGATGGAGATGGTGCTGGAGGTTTTGGCTTGACCACTCAGCTGGGATCTTAACCCTATAGTTGTGCCAATGGGTGTGCTCTTAAGGGAAATTGTACTTTACTGTGTGTGTGTACTGTTCATCCTCTCAATGTGCACGTCCCTCACTGGTGTTAGTGGTGAGGATTGAGGCTCCTTGATTACTGGGCCAGGGCAGGGGCATCACAAGTACCATTGTTGATACTCATGTCTATCCACCCTATCTCCCTTTTCCTACCCTTTAGAGGGGATTTCTTTATACCATTGTTGGTGGTACTTCTCCTGTCTTAATTTAACAAAAAAAAAAAAAGATGTATTAGAATATAGTATTTTTAACTCTTCTCCTTTCCTCTAAGACTCTTGGTAGATAAGCTGACTGGCTTTGAAAAATACACTTCCTGTGGGCATATCAACAATGGTACTTGTGATGCCCCTGCCCTGGCCCAGTAATCAAGGAGCCTCAATCCTCACCACTAACACCAGTGAGGGACGTGCACCTCTAAAGGGTAGGAAAAGGGAGATAGGGTGGAAAGACAGATGACTGCAAACTGGGCGCCATAGTTGAAAATCCATCAGACACAGATATCCTTCAGAGAGGTCTCATAGAAATGGATAACTGGTGCCAGAGCCATGGCCTTAAGCTAAACGCCAAAACATGCATAGTCATACCCTTTGGTAAAAACAAGGTAACCCCAAGTTACCACATAGGTGGCAATCCATTAAGCACAGAAGAGGTTATCAGGGACCTGGGGACCCAAGTTGACAGTAACCTTTCTTTTGACACTCACATTGCCAAAGTGGTTAGGAGGACCTTCTACATTGCCCACCTGATTATGAAGGGATTCATATCCAGGTCAAGGGAGGTCATTGTTCCCCTGTACTCTTCACTTATCAGACCAATGATAGAGTACAATGCCCCATTCGGAATGTATCTTACCCAACACCTGCAGCAATTGGAAAGACCCCAAAAGTTCCTCATCAAAAGGATAAAGGGGCTCAAAAATATGCCATATGCTGCCCGACTGAAGAAACTCCAGCTCTATTCAGTCGCATACCTTCTGCTCAGAGGTGACCTGTGCCTGACATACAAGGCCATGTCCAACCCATGCTCCACCTCAAAAAATCCAAATCCACCAGAGCCACAAGAGCAAGAGACTTAAACCTCAACACGGATATAAATAGGACGTGCTGGAGGGACAGATTCATCACCCAGAGACTCCCTATGCTGTGGAACAGAATCCCGGTCCATGTGAGACAGAGCACCTCACTGGCTCTGTTCAAGAGGAATCTTGACCAGTGGATGGGAGATCGTAGGTTTACCGCAGGGATCATCTCTGTATCACTGCTGGACAGAGGCACGGCAAACTAATGGGTATAGTATTCTTCAACCTAAGGGGTGGTGAAAGCCACACAACTCTAGCTAGGCTTATAAATGCCGTAGGGCAGATAGCCTAGTATGAACCTATGAACCTATAAGATTCTCAATTCTGATCCCCACAGGGAGTATGTTTACTGCTTGGGTGTGGCCCATTTAGATACCGACTGCACTATCTGTGCAGGTTTTAATACTAGAGCTCTTAGTGATCAGAAGATTAAATTGGTGTTGAAGGGCTTTCTTACTTTTACTTCCTCTTCTATAGCTACCGGGGCTCAAAACACCTTTAAATGGTCTGAGAAAGTGAAGCCTGAATCTGTTCAGAAGGATAAGGACTCCAGGAAAAGGTTTATAGGTGTTTACTAGGCTAACGACCACAAGGGCCTTTTTAAGCTTAGTCATGCATCCTAAAGCTCTGACAAGTTCGTTCTGATATTCTTGATAAGTGTAAGCATGGGCCTGGAAGATGAACCATTTACAGGTTACCTGCGTCCATTAGAGTCATAGGTGCCAAACCAGGAATGAATTTCCAGTTTCCCATCCAGTTGTCCAAGTTCACTTGAATTGGGTTAGGGAGAAACTCTGCTTCACATGGATAGGAAGCCTTTTCCATAGACTGGGTAATCTCTGGGATACATACCTATCTCGCCAGCAGGTCATATTTATACCACGGCCATGGTTTAAGTCTTCAGAACAAGTAATTCTGGTGCTGTTTGTTTTGTGGATATGCGGGAGGTCCATCAGAGTGGGATTCGACAATGCCATGTATGCCAGACATGTATATCCCCTCAAAAGCCTGTAGGAAACCGAATACAGGGATAGGGCCTTGAGATGGTCTGCATAGGACATATAACTTATGCCCTGTATTCTTTTAGTGAGGAACCTCTGTGGATGTTCTAACTGTTGGATATGCCTGGTTAGGTACATACTAAAGGGGGCATTGTATTCAATGATATGTCTGATGAATGCCAAGTACAATGAAACAATGACTTCCTTTGACTTAGATGCCATACCTTTGTTTATAAGTTGCGCAATATAGAATAATTTCCTCACCCCTGTAGACACGTGATGATCAAAGGTTAGATTAGTATCTATGTGTGTCCCCTAAGTCCTTGACTGCTGGGACAAGTGTAAGAGGTAAAAAAAAAAAATCTACACTTTATGCATAGCCGCTTAGCTGAGGTTAAGATATTCCTGGCGCCATAAAGTCTGCTCTTCAAATTTTCCCTTAGAACTAGCCAGTTTTTTAGTTTTAGCACTAAAATCTCTTTCTTTGAGCTCAACACTTGTTCAGAACTCGTAAGCACTAAATAAGCTACAAATTACTACAGCACTCAACTTTCCTCACTTGTCTAGAGTAAAACAGTTTTTAGTACTTAATAAATAAGCACCTATCCAGGCATGTCCAAGGGTCAACTCTCGGTATTTTCTCCTGTCTACCTGATGAATCTGGGCTTCTTGGGGAAATGCAGCAGTTGCCTCATGTACACAGACAACTCTCTCCTCCTACCACCCAATACTACAACAACCTGTGAAAGATGCACTTGCAAAGCTCTTGTCACCCAAGACTGGACTAGACAGTCAAGAGAAGGTAAACACTTGCATCACACCACACTCCTCACATGGTCCCTCAAAACCTACACCACCAAAACACACACACAGAAACATGAAACACACCTACATTCACGGATGCTCTCAATAAAAATCTGCTCAAGCAACAGAGACCTCCAAAGCAGAAATGCAAGCAACCTCCACCCGCCAACACAACCCAAATGACACATAGCCCACAAACTTAGTGTGCCACTCAACCACAGCCCATAAGGCTTAACAGCGTACCCAGCACTCTAGTCATAGGTGACTCTATAGTCAGGCACACTGATGTTCCACTCACCAGGCTAAACAAGGAGAAAGTTACTGTCGGCTGCCAAGATCCGCCACATAATGCACGCACTCACGTCACTCCACAACAAGTACAAATATGACTTTGTCATTGTCCATGTTGGTGTGAATGACCTGAGACATACCTCCCTGGACTACATGAAAAGAGACATGGAGCTGTCCAATCTTGTAGTCCATGCAGGTATGACCCTAGCCCTGAGTAGCATCCTGCCATCACCCAGAATGATACCACAGTACAAGGACAAAAATGATTGACTTCAACAATTGGCCAAGCTTCTGGTGTCATTCTAAGGGGATCCAGTATCTGTCTGCCTGGGATGACATGACCAACAGACCACAATGCTTTGCCAGAAATGGCCTGCACCTGTTGCCCTTGGGATTCCGGGTACTGTCTAAGGCTCTTGCCACCCCTATAGTGCCTTTTTTAGGCAAGGTTCATATGACAAATTCACCACCTTAACAGGTACAAGCAAGCAAAATCTGAGGGTAATGCTACTCAGTGCTAGAAGTCTAAACCTCAAAATGCATTCACTTGAGGCACTCCTTAAAGTGGAGAACATCGACATCTGTGCAGTGACAGTGACCTGGTTCAAGGCTCCAGAGAGCACCCCTGCATTACCAGGCTATAATTCATGCCACATCATTTGGCCACCTAACCTGAACTGAAACACTAAAGGCAGAGGTGTGTCCATATTCATTAAGGATATCCACACCTCCAGGCTAGTTGCTCAGCATAATGCATTCAAGATTATCCAAGTGCAACTAACTCTGGGCAAGACCAAAATCAAAATTGTAACTTGCTACAGATCCCCCACCATACCCCAGGATTCCCACTCCTCATTTCTTGATGCACTGGAAAATATTAGGGTACAACCCAACACTCTAATAATGGGCAATTTCAACTACCCCACCATTAACTGGGAAAACTACTCATGTGCCAAATCTTTTGCTCAACGTTTTCTGGAATTCATAAATTCCAGTGCCTTGGATCAGCTTATCCACACCCCCACCAGGGGCAGCAATATCCTAGACCTGGTCATTACCAACATGGGCGACCGGTGTTCCACACCAGAAGTCAATTCCTCATTGGTCAGATCCGACCACAAGCTAATCACCCTAGACATCCACATCCCGCCCCCCCATTAGGGAAACCACCATAAAAAATTTCTCCAAAGCCAACTTCATGCTTCTTAAGACAGAAGTGGTAAACTTCACAACACCCATGCAGATGGACAATAGAGGTGCGACTTCTGACTCCTGTGCTATCCCTAACAGAACCAAGATGCTATCCTCCAAAAATAGGAAGCCAATCTGGTGTTTCCCTGCCATAAACACGCTCTACAACAGAAGAAAGAAACTGTTGCAAAAAAAGAGTAAAATTACATGATTGGAGGAACTCCCTGGTCAGCCTCAGTAAGAAGTTGAGATCCCTCATAAAATCCTCCAAAGCTAGTTACGAAAACAAAATCGCCACCGATTCTAAAGACAACCACAAAGCATTATATAGCTATGTCAAGAATCTCAGTGGCAACACTCAGATCTGCTCTGAGGTGCAGCACAATGGCACTACATATACAGACCCAACTGATATTGCCAACAGCCTGGCAGATAGGATCAGTGCTAACTTTACCCCCCCCTCACCCATGAAAGAGCACATCTCTATACCGCAAGAATGCAACGTCCCAGGTTGTGTTCTACATAAACTGCAGAATGAACAGGCACCCCATCTAAGCACCATGTTCAGTCATAGCCTCACTTCAGGCTTTGTGCCCACTAAATGGTGCACAGTGATGGTTATCCCACTCCACAAAGGGGGAGCCACTGCAGACCCTGGGAACTACTGCCCCATTAGCCTAACAAGCCTGGTTTGCAAGGCCATGGACCGTATCATCATGAATCTAATACACAAAGACATTGGTGATCTCCAAACTCTGGACTCCACCCAGTTTGGGTTTGTAAAAGGCAGATCATAACTCCTAAACCTGACAGACTTCTTTGAAGCAGTCACCAAAGCTGTAGACGAGGGTAAGGTGGTTCACATAGCCCATCATAGGTTCATAGGTTCGTACTAGGCTATCTGCCCTAGGGCATTTATAAGCCTAGCCCAGAGTGTTTGTGGCTTTCACCACCCCTTAGGATGAGAATACTACGCCCTTTTAGGGTTTAGTTTACTGTGCCTCTGTCTAGTAGTGACACAGAGATGACCCCTGGGGTAAACCTACGATCTCCCATCCACTCGTCAAGATTTCTCTTGAATAGAATCAGTGAGGGGCTCTGCCTAACATGGACTGGGATTCTATTCCAGAGTGTAGGAAGCCTCTGGGTTATGAATCTGTCCCTCCAGCACATCCTATTTATTTCTGTGTTGAGGTTTAAGTCTCTTGCTCTCGTGGCTCTGATGGATTTGGTTTTTCTGAGGTGGAGCATGTCCATTAATTCCGGATTGGACATGGCCTTGTACGTCAGGCACAGATCACCTCTGAGTAGGCGGTATGCGACTGAATAGAGCTGGAGTTTTTTCAGTCGGGCAGCATATGACATATGTTTAAGAACCTTTATCCTCTTGGTGAGGAACTTTTGGGGTCTTTCCAACTGCTGCAGGTGTCTGGTGAGATACATCCCAAATGGGGCATTGTACTCAATCATTGGCCTGATAAGAGAAGAGTACAGGGGCACAATGACCTCTCTTGATCTAGATGTGAAACCCTTCATGATAAGGTGGGCAATATAGAAGGTCTTCCTAACCACTTTGGCAATGTGAGTGTCAAATGAGAGGTTACTGTCAACCTGGGTCCCTAGGTCCCTGATTACCTCTTCCGATTTTAATGGATTACCACCTATGTGGTAATTTGTGGGTACCTTGTTTTTCCCAAAGTGTATGACTATACATTTTTGGCGTTCAGCTTAAGGCCATGGCTCTGGCACCAATTATCCGTTTCTATGAGGCCTCTCTGAAGGATGTTTGTGTCCACTGGAGTATCAATTATGGCCCAGTTTGCAGTCATCTGCGAACTTTGTCAGCCACAATCCTCCTATGTTTGCCTGTACCTCGGAAAAATAAATGCCGAACAAGAGGGGTCCCAGGACTGAGCCCTGTGGGACACCGCTTGTGACTGGCTTAGAGTCTGACATAGCTCCAGCAACTCTGACCCTGTGGGTTCTGTCCTTGAGCCAGTTTGCAACCCATCTTGTGACATATGGGTTTACATTTAAGCTGGTGAGTTTGTCTATGATGCCCGAGTGGGTATTGTGTCAAAGGCTTTTGCAAGGTCAAGGTAGGCTGTGTGAACTGCCTTGCCCTCATCAATGGCCTTAGTGACTGTTTCAAAAAAGTCGACCAAGTTCAAAAGGCAGGATCTGCCCTTGACAAAGCCAAATTGGGTAGGATCCAATGTCTGTAGGTCCCCAATGTCTTTGTTTGAGTTCCATAATGATCCTCTCCATAGCTTTGCAGACCAGGCTCGTCAAGCTTATGGGGCAGTAATTTCCAGGGTCCGTAGAAGCACCGCCTTTGTGAAGTGGGACCAGTGTTGCTGTACGCCACTCTTTGGGTACATATCCTGTAGTAAGGCTAAGATTAAACAGCAGCCTTATGTGTGGGTTTAGTTCCTCTTGGAGTTCATGTAGCACACAGCCCGGGACACCGTCCGGTCCCATTGATGCTGTGTTTTTAGCTTTAGAGAGGGCAGCTCTCACCTGGGCATCTGAGATGTTAGGCTACACTCTGCTGGGATAGTTATTTCTCCTTTTGGGGGGGAGGAGAAATTTGCACTGAACCTGTCTGCCAGAATGTTGGCAATGTCAAGTGGGTTCAGTGTATTTTGTGTCATTTTGGACTAACTCTGAGCATATCTGGGAGTTTCCACCCAGGTTTCTAACATAGCTAAAGAAGGCCTTGTGATTGTCTTTTGTGTCTTTGCATTTTTCTCTCAAAGTTGGCCTTGGATGATTTTATGAGTGATCGTAGTTTTTTGCTAGTACTGATCAGAGATGCCTTCCCTTTTGGGGATTTTGCTCTGTCATGTAGTAGCTTCCTCCTCCTGTTGTAAAGTTTGTTTATGGCTGGGGTCCACCAGACCTGGCGCCTGCCTTTCGGGGAATGGGTCTTGGTTTTATTTGGGATTGCATGATCCATGCATTCTTGAAGGTGCCCGTAGAAGGCATTTGCAAAGGATTCAGCAGTGTGGGTTGTGGTTTCCACTGGCTCAGGGGCCTTGAAGGATACCACTTCAGTCTTAAGAAGTGTGAAGTTGGCTTTTGAGAAGTTTTTCACTGTGGTCTTTTGTGCAGGGGGTGGGGGCGGGATGTGGATATCCAGTGAGATTAATTTATGGTCTGATCTTACCAAAGAGGGATGTACTTCCGGTGTGGAGCATTTTGTCCCCATGTTTGTGATGATCAGGTCTAGTATATTGTCTCCTCTTGTGGGAATGGTGATTAGTTGTTCCATTGCATTTGAGTTTATGAATTCTAGGAACCTTTGGGCTAGGGTGTTGGGGCTTGAGTAATGTTCCCAGTCTATGTTTGGGTAGTTGAAGTCTCCCAAAATGATGGTATTTGGAGAGACATTCATACTCTCCAGTGTCTTCAGGAAGGCTGTGTGGGGTTCCTGAGTTTGAGAGGGTGGTCTGTAGCATGCTATAAACTGTGAGGCAGTTTTGCCTATGGTTAGTTGCACCTGGATGGTCTCTGATGCTTCGTGCGTTGCCACTAACCTGGAGGTGTGGGTATCTTTGATGAATATGGATACTCCCCCTCCTCTTGTGGTTCGGTCCAAGTTTTGGGGCTGGAAAGCATGATATGAGGTAAAACCTGATAGTGCTGGGGTGCTCTCTGGAGCCTTGAACCAGGTTTCAGTCACTGCACAGACATCGATGTTCTCCATACTGAGGAGGGCTTCGAGGGTGTGCATCTTGAGGTTTAGACTTCTGGCATTGAGCAGCATTACCCTTAGTTTTTTCCACTTGTGTTTTCTAGGAGGTAGGTTTGTCATTTGAGCCTTGCCTAAAAAGGCACTATGGGGTGGCAAGAGCCTTGGCCAATATCCAGAAGCCCAGGGTGACAGGTGCAAGCCATCCCTTGAAGCAGCGTGGCTTGTCAAGCATGTCATCCCAAGCAGACAGACATTGGATCCCCTTAGAATGACACCAGTAATTAAGCCAATTGTTAAAACTGATCATTTTGTCTTTGTACTGTGGCATCATTCTTGGTGAGGGTAAGATGCTGCTCAGGGTCAGGGTCATACCGGCCTGGGCTACATAATCCGAGAGCTCCTCTATGTCTCTTTTCATGTAGTCCAGGGAGGTACGTCTCGGGTCGTTCACACCGGCATGTACAATGACCGAGTCATATTTGTACTTGCTGTGGAGTGACCTGAGTGCTTGTGTTATGTGGCGGAGTCTAGCTCCCGACAGGCAGCTTACCTTTTCCTTGTTCAGTCTGGTGAGCGGGACGTCAGTGTGTCTGACTATGGAGTCACCTATTACAAGTGTGTCTGGCATGTTGTTTGGCCTTAAGGGCTGTGACTGTTTAGCACACTGACTTTGTGAACTATGTGTTGCATGTGCTATGTCTTGAGGTGGTGGTTGCTTGGGTGTCTGCTTTGGAGGCCTCTGTTGTTTTGGTAGATTTTTAATCAGCGCCTCCGAGTATGTTTTTGTGTGTTTGTGTTTTGTTTGCAGTTGTGATAGTTCTATGTGAGACTGGGTTTGTGGTGTGCGTGGTTACCTTCTCCTCCTGACTGGTCTTCCCAGTACTGAATTGAGAGTTCAGCCTCCAGTTTGGCTGTATAGTTGCATCTCTCGCATATATTTGTATTTGTTGGGAGGAGGAGAGGGTTGTCTGTGTACATGAGGCAATTGTAACATTGCCTCAAGATTCCCAGATTCACCAGCTGAACAGGAGAGTACGCCAGCAACTGACCCTTCGACATGCTAGAAATAGTGAAAAAGATTGCTGTGTAACTGAGTCAGAAAGGACCTATAGGGAAATGGGTACGCAAGGGAATTTAGGTGAATGAAGTACTTTCTTTTGTTTAAGAGTGCTTTACCTGTATACAAAATGCTTTAGGAGCAAGTGCTGAGCTTTTCAGATAGAGTATAGGCTGTTGAGATTGCAAGTAGAACAGTTCTAAGGGAAAAATTGAAGAGCAGACTTTACAGAGCCAGAAATAGTATAAACTTGATTAACCGGCGCTGCTCTATGAGCAACTTCGCGCTAAAGCGCGCTTTATATCAGGGGGTTGAAAAGGGCCAGGAATTGACCCAAAATGGCCAATAAACTACAAGTTGCTGGGCTGGAACCAATCCTCTAGGGACAAATAGGTTGCTCAGTGCTCCCCACTCCCACTGGTGAACAAAGAAGCTTCCTCTTATCCAAATAAGGATATGGATAGCACAGGAACTAAGACAAAGCCCAGAGATCAGCAAAATCTGAAGACTGGACTATTCTTGTTCAGAAAAGCGGGAAAACAAGGATATTTTTTTTTTTCTTTTTTAAAAGAGAAAGGAGAAAAAGATACAGTAACAAACAGTAAATGCTATAAAATGGCTAGCACACTTGAATGTGTTAGCGTAACAATTAAATTAAACAAAAAATAACTTTTTAAAGTGCTAACAGTATAAATTCAACACAAGTACAGTAAAAACAATATGCAGAGCTGTTTTTTAAGCGAAATGCAGTTGAGATGCAGTAATTTTAAGCGAAAGCCAGAAAAAATGCTTATAAATCCAGGAAAGTCACACTCTCACTCTCTGCTGCTTGTAGAACTCTGCAGGACACCACGAGGAGCTGTGCTGAGTCTTTTACCTATCTAGATCTCGCCAAGGCTTTTGACACCATCCCCCACTCTGGAATTATGGATAAACTCACTAAACTAGGCATAAATCCCTATGTCACAAGATGGGTTGCCAGCTGGTTCACTGAAAGAACCCACACTGTGAAAGTAGCAGACTCCAAATCCGACTTTAGGCCAGTGACAAGTGGAGTACCACAGGGTTCAGTCCTGGGTCCTCTCTTGTTTGGTATCTACTTTTCTGACATACAGGCTAACACAGAAGGTCTTTGGCTAATGAAGTTTGCAGATGACTGCAAACTAGGAGCCATAATCGAAACTCCTAATGATGTGGACATCCTACAACTGGGCCTCGCGGAGACAGATGCCTGGTGTCAAAGCCATGGCCAAAAAGTGCATTGTCATCCCCTTTGGTAAAAACTCTGTACCCATGAAACACCACATAGGTGGTAAGTCTACTTAACACAGAAAGTGTGATGAGACCTTGGGACAATAGTCTCTCCTTTGATAATCACATCGCCACAGTACTCAGGAAATCCTTCTCAGTGGCACACCTCATCACAAAAGGTTTCTCATCCAGGAAAAAAGAGGTCATTGTTCCCCTCTACTCATCACTCATTAGACCCATTATAGAGTACAATGCCCCTTTTGGTTTGTACCTCACAAGACATGTACAACAACTGGAAAGGCTGCAGAAATACCTCACAAAGAGGATTACTGGCCTCGAACAGATGCCCTACGCTGACAATCTCACAAACTCCAGCTTTACTCAGTCGCATGTCGCCTACTCAGAGACGATCTCTGCCTAACATACAGAGCTATGTCAAACCCAGAGCTGTTGGACATGCTCCACTTAAAGAAATCCCAATCTCTCCAAGCTACATGCTCTAGGGACCTAAGCCTTGTCAATACAATAAACAGAGCATGCTGGAGGGATAGATTCCTGTCCCAGAGACTTTCAATACTCTGGAACAAACTACCTGTTTATATCAAAGAAAGCTCCTCATTAGCACTCTTCAAGAAAAATCTTGATTGGTTGGGAAATAGGAAATTCACCCTGGGGATCACCTCTGTGGCTCTGCTTGACAGGGGCACAGGAAAATCATTTTCTTGGGTGGCGAAAGCCAGGACACCTTTTTGGCTAGGCTTATATAGGCTCTAATGCCAATAGCCTAGTACCTACCTATGAACCTTTGATAGTTACCAGGGATGGATGATTTCCCAAAGGATACGGTTATGCATTTCTTGACATTTAGTTTTAGTCCATGGCTCTTGACACCAGTTGTTTCTTTGTCAGCCCCTCCTGGAGAACATTTGTGTCAGTGTGAGATTCAATGACAGTTCCTAGTTTGCAATCATCTGCAAATTTAGTCATCCAGAGACCACTGACTTTAGCCTTGACTTTTCAGAAGTAAATGCCAAAAAAGAAAGGGCCAAGGACTGATCCCTGAGGCACCCCACTTGTGACTGGCCTCTTTGTCAAGGTGGAGTCCCCAATTCTAACTTCCTGGGTCCTGTCTGTGAGCCGGTTGGCTATCCAGTGGATGACATACGGGTTTGTACCTAACCTCTTGAGTTTGCCAACATTGCCTGAGTGGGGTATTGTGTCAAATGCCTTGCCAGGTCAAGGTAGGTTGTGAGAATAATTTTGTCATCATCCATTGCTTTGGTGACCTTCTCAAGGAAGTCCACCAGGTTGAGTAGACATGATCTGCCCTTGACGAGACCAAACTGAGTTGGGTTTAATGTCTGTAGGTTTACTATATCTCGAATTATCATGGAGATGATAAATATTTCCATGGCTTTACATATAAAACTAGTGAGACTTATGGGTCTGTAGTTTCCAGGGTCTGTAGATGGCCCACCTTTGTGCAGAGGAATAGCTGCTGCCTTTCTCCATTCATAAGGCACGGAACCTGTTTGGAGGCTACAGTTAAATAGTAATTCCAGAGGCTGGTCATGTTTAATGCTATTTAGAAGGCATCCTGGGATATTGTCTGGGTCCGTTGATGCATTGTTCTTTGTCTTAGAGAGAGCATTAAAGACCTGTTCCCTAGTGATAATAGGGGGAGGTTATATTTGATTATATTTCCTGAGGGAAGGTTGAGGGGGGGAGAGAGGGGTAAAGTTGGGAGCTGAGTTCATCAGTGAGGAGGTTTGCTGTGTCTTCTGGCTCAGTATAGGTGGCTGCATTTACAATGAGCTCTGCACACAATAGTGTAATAGTGTATTGCCTTTGAGGTTGCAGACATAGCTAAAGAATGCTTTGTGGGCTGTCCTTGGCCTGGAAGGCCAAACCTACTTAAATCTGGCTTTGGTAGATTTTCTTTGTTCTCTGAGTTGGTTGTTTAGTTTGAGAGTGCTTTTATCCTGCTGGGTGTTGCACCTATTAATTTTTGCCATGATTTTATTCCTCCTGTAATGCAGCCTATTGATTGTGATTCCACCAGGGTAGCTTGTTTTTTGAGTTATGTACTTCTTTCTGGTAGGTACAACTGCCTCTATGCAGCTATTAACATGTTTGCACAGGGTTTCTTTAAACGGTTCTGCATAGGCAGCAGTGTTCACATGGTTTATGGGGGCTTGAAATTTTGCCACGTTCTCACTTAATAGCAGGAGGTTAGCCTTAGAATATTTCCTGAATATTCAGGTTTAGCTGGGGGTCCAGGTTTTATTTTTACTTCAAAGGAGACCGTTTTATGGTCTGTCCTTATTAAGGAAGGCATTACAGTAAGGGGTGCGCAGCAGTGTCCCATATTAGTGAGGACCATATCCAGTATAGTTGCACCCCTGGTTGGTGTATTGACTCTCTGGTCCAGGGAGTTTGTATTTACAAAATCCAGGAATATCTGTGCCTGTGCATTTGGTGTATTATAGGATTCCCAGTTAATACTGGGGTAACTAAAGTCACCCATGAATATGATATTGGGTTGGATGGTTAGTGTTTTTAATAAGTTTAGACACATGGTATGGGTTTCTTGGATCATAGAGGTGGACTTATAGCTTGCAAGGGAGTGGTATTGAATTTTGACTATGGTGATTTTAACATGGAGAAGCTTAAGTGCATTGTCCTGATGTTCTTCATGTTTCACTGTTGCAATCATCACCTGTGGGTTATCCCTGCTGTGGTAGCCCTCGGTTGGGCCAAATACCAGAGTCAGTGTTTTTCTACATCGGCTGCTGTTGCTTGCCTGACATCAGGTCTCAGTGCTATAAAGGAGAGCAGCCGATGCCATTACATCAGTCTTTCTTGCCATGGAGCCCGTAGCAGAAGCAGTTTGCAAGTGTGCTGGTCGGTTACTATCAGAGTTTGAAATACAGCTGAAAACGTCTAAAGCTAAGTACCCCATTGGGGATCCTTTTTTTCTTGCACAAACCAATGTCCGAACAATGGTCTTGCCTGTGGACATGGGCACCGGAACCATAGGGTGAGGGGGAGGGAGAACCACCCCCAACACTTTTACAGCTGCAGGACCTGTAAACGCACGCGAGACCTGTAATGCACGCACACTAACGTGAATTTAAATTTAAACATAAAAGTGCATGGTTCCTCCCTACCAGAATCAACACCACTTAAGGCTGCTGGTGGACTAAACCTCACAGTAAGCTTAAGGCTGCTGGTGCTCTGTTTTACTTTTGTGAAGCTGCTGCTGCTCTGTTTTAGTATTTGTTTAATAAAGTGCTCCATACGTGAAATGAAAAAAAAATCATACTCAGAATTCATAATAAAGCAAGACAAACACAACTGAGAATACTCCAGACACCGAGGAGAAAGACACCCCACCAAAAACGCACACAACTTACATGGCAATCCTTTCAGGTAAAGTCATGTTGAAAAAAAAATACAGACTGACTTTGTTAAACTATGGACTAACTTAGCTGCACCTTTTCCCATTAAACCACCTGACTGAATTACCTTTTCAGCCATAACAAATGACTTATCTTTTGCTACCGGATTAAAGACTGCAGTGCACCAAACTCACAAGAGATACACTTCCGACAAGAAAATCACGCAATAGCAGTACACAAACTGGTAAAAGAAAAATTCAAGTTATATCGTTACATGAAAATCGGGCTGCCATCTTGGGGATGTTAGTACTCGAAAAGCATTTCGTATAAATTGTCCACTTGAGAGTTGATAGTGATACTAAAAAATGTTACTGTGTGGTATAGTTTCATAGTATAGTACTAGGCTATCTGCCCTGGGGCATTTGTAAGCCTAGCCATAGTGATGTGGCTTTTGCCACCCCATGAAATGGTACAAAAATGTACAGAATAAATCTAGAATACTGTGCCTCTGTCTAGTAGTGACACAATGAAGGTCCCCTTATATAATAGAATTAGTTTACTGTGCCCCTGTCTAGCAGTAACACAGATGTGACCCCTGGGGTAAACTTACGATCTCCCATCCACTCATCAAGATTTCTCTTGAAGAGAGTCAGTGAGGGGCTGTGCCTAATCTGAACTGGGATCCTGTTCCAAAGCATGGGAAGCCTCTGGGTTATGAATCTATCCCTCCAGCATGTCCTATTCATACTTGTGCCGAGGTTTAAGTCTTTAGCTCTCGTGGTCCTGATGGATTTGGATTTTTTGAGGTGGAGCATGTCCATCAGATCCTGATTGGACATGGCCTTGTACGTCAGGCAGAGATCACCTCTGAGCAGGCGGTATGCTACTGAATAGAGCTGAAGATTCTTTAGTCTGGCAGAATAAGACGTATGTTGGAGACCCTTGATCCTTTTGGTGAGGTACTTTTGTGGTCTCTCCAGCTGTTGCAAATGCCGGGTGAGGTACATACCAAATGGGGCATTGTACTCAATCATGGGTCTGATGAGGGAGGAATATAGGGGTACAATGACATCCTTGGATCTGGATGTGAATCCCTTCATGATGAGGTGTGCAAGGTAGAATGTTTTTCTAACCACTTTGGCAACGTGGGTGTCAAATGAGAGGTCGCTGTCTACTTGGGTCCCTAGGTCTCTGATTACTTTTTCCGTACTCAGTGGGTTGCTGTCTGTGTGATAATTTGTGGGTACTTTGTTTTTTCCAAAAGGGATGCCTATACATTTTTTGGCATTTAGTTTAAGGCCGTGACTACGGCACCAGTTGTCCGTTTCAGTGAGGCCTTTGTGTAGGATGTGTGTGTCTGCTGGTGTATCGACTATGGCGCCTAGTTTGCAGTCATCTGAACTTTGTCAGCCACAGCCCTCCCATGTTTGCTTTAACATCTGAGAAATAAATGCCGAACAAGAGGGGTCCCAGGACAGATCCCTGTGGGACACCACTTGTGACTGGCTTTGAGTCTGACATTGCTCCAGCGATTTTATCTTTATGGGTTCTGTCCTTTAGCCAGTTTGCAACCCATCTAGTGACATAAGGGTTTACTTTTAAGCTGTTTAGCTTATCTATGATGCCTGAGTGGGGTATTGTGTCGAAGGCCTTAGCCAAGTCCAGGTATGCTGTATGGACTGCTTTGCCCTCATCAATGGCTCTAGTGACTGTTTCGAAAAAGTCAACCAGGTTTAAAAGGCAGGATCTGCCCTTTACAAAGCCGAACTGGGTGGGGTCAAGTGTCTGTAGGTCCCCTATGTCTCTGTTTGAGTTCCATAATGATTCTTTCCATAGCTTTGCAGACCAGGCTAGTTAAGCTTATGGGGCGGTAGTTTCCAGGGTCTGTAGAGGCACCCCCCTTGTGGAGTGGGACCACTGTTGCTGTACGCCAGTGTTCAGGTACATATCCCGAAGTAAGGCTAAGGTTAAATAGCAAATAGCTTTTTTATGTGTGGGTTTAGCTCCTCTTGGAGTTCACGTAACACGCACCCCGGGATGCCGTTGGGTCCCATTGATGCTGTGTTTTTTGCTTTGTTTAGGGTGGTTCTCACTTGGACATCTGAGATGACAGGGAGATTACATTCAGCTGGGATAAGTATTTCTTCTTTTGGGGGTGAAGGAGGGGAGAAATTTGCACTGAACCTGTCAGCCAGAATGTTAGCAATATCTGTGGGTTCAGTGTATTTTTTGTTGTTGTGAACCAACTCTGAGCATATCTGAGGGTTTCCGACCAGGTTTCTAACATAGCTGAAGAAGGCTTTGTGGTTATCTTTAGTGTCCTTAGCGATTTTTCTCTCAAAGTTTGCCTTGGATGTTTTTATGAGAGAACGTAGTTTTCTGCTAATGTTGATCAGAGATGTCTTCCCTTCATGGGATTTGGCTCTGACGTGCAGTAGCTTCCTTCTTTTGTTATACAATTTGTTTATGGCTGAGGTCCACCAGACAGGACGCTTACATTTGGTGGAGAGGGACTTGGATTTGTTTGGGATTGCATGATCCACGCATTCTTGGAGATGTCCATAGAAAGCATTTGTGAAGGATTCGGCATTGTGGGATGTGGTATCCACTGGCACAGTGGGCTTAAAGGATACCATCTCAGTCTTAAGAAGAGTGAAGTCTGCTTTTGAGAAGTTTTTCACTGTGGTCTTTTGTGCTGGGGGTGGAGGTGGGATATGTATATCCAGGGTGATTCGTTTGTGGTCAGATCTCACTAGTGAGGGGTATACTTCCGGTGTGGAGCATTTTGTCCCCATGTTTGTGATGATCAGGTCTAGTATATTATCTCCCCTAGTGGGAGAGGTGACTAGTTGTTCCAGTGCATTTCAATTTATGAATTCCAGGAACCTTTGGGCTAGGGTATTAGGGCTAGAATAATGTACCCAATCTATGTTTGCGTAGTTGAAGTCTCCCAGTATGATGGTATTTTGTGATACATTCATATCCTCCAATGTCTTCAGGAAGGCTGAGTGGGGTTCTTGAGATTGGGAGGGTGGTCTGTAACATGCTACCAGTTGTATAGCAGTTTTGCCTATGGTTAGTTGCACCTGTATGGTCTCTGATGCCTCATGTGTTGCTACTAACCTGGAGGTGTGGGTGTCCTTTATGAATATGGACAGTCCCCCTCACTTTGTGGTTCGGCCCGGGTTTTGGGGCCGAAAAGCATGATACGAGGTATAGCCTGGTAGCGCTGGGGTGCTCTCAGGAGCCTTGAACCAGGTTTTGGTTACTGCACAGACGTCGATGTTCTCCATGCTGAGGAGTGCATCAAGTGCCTGCATCTTGAGATTTAGACTTCTGGCGTTGAGCAGCATTACCCATAGTTTTTTCCATTTTGTTTTCTAAGGAGGTGGGTTTGTCTTTTGAGCCTTGCCTAAAAAGGCACTATGGGGGTGGCAAGAGCCTTAGCCAATATCCGGAAGCCCAGTGGAGACAGGTGTAAGCCATCCCTTGCGAAGCAGCGTGGCTTGTCCAACATATCATCCCAGGCAGACAGACATTGGATCCCCTTAGAATGACACCAGTACTTGAGCCAATTGTTAAAGCTGATCATCTTGTCTTTGTATTGTGGTATCATTCTTGGTGAGGGCAAGATGCTGCTCAGGGTCAGGGTCATACCAGCCTGGGCTACATAATCGGAGAGCTCCTCTGTCTCTTTTCATGTAGTCCAGGGAGGTACGTCTCAGGTCATTCACACCAGCATGGACAATGATGGAGTCTTACTTGTACTTGCTTTGGAGTGACCTGAGTGCGTGTGTTACGTGGCAGATCCTAGCTCCCAATAGACAGCTCACAGTCACCTTCTCCTTGTTCAGCCTGGTCAGTGGGACATCAGTGTGTCTGACTATGGAGTCACCTGTTACTAGTGTATCAGGCAAGGTGTTTGGCCTTAAGAGCTGCGATTGGTCGACACACTGATTTATTGAAGTATGTGTTGCATGTGTTTTGTTTTGAGGTGGTGGATTTTTGGATGTCTGCTTTGGGAGCCTCTGTTGTTTTGGTAAGTTTTTTATTAGATCCTCCGAGTATGTCTTTGTGTTTTTATGTGTTTGGTTTGCAGTTGTGGTAGGTCTATGTGGGACTGGGATTGTTGTGTGTGTGGTTGCCATCTCCTCCTGTCTGGTCATGCCAGCCCTGAGTTGAGAGAGTTCAGCCTCCAGTTTGGCTATATAGTTGCATCTCTCACATGTATTTGTGTTTGTTGGGAGGAGGAGAGGGTTGTCTTTGTACATGAGACAATTGTAGCATTGTCTCAAGATACCCAGATTGACCAGCTGAACTGGAGATGACGCCAGTAATCTACCACTCGACATGCTAGAACAGTATAAGGGAGTGGTATACCTTTAAGGGAAGTGGATATTCACAGGGGTGGTAAGTAGATGTAGTGCTTTACTTAGTACGAGAGTGCTTACTTAGTAGAGAAGTATTGAGAACAAGTGCTAGGCTTATAATACAATGAGATGAGTAGTCTGGTTATACTAAGAGTAAAGCTTCCTTAAGGGAAAATTTGAAGAGCAGACTTGGCGGAGCCAGAAAAAGTTTAACCTTGTTTAACCGGCATTTTCTTTATCATGCTAAGGCGCACGATCAGACAAAGCCGTGCAAACCGCGACGGAATCTGGAAGTAGGATATTCATTTGTCTGCAACCACTGCGGGTTATGGATCCGGATATCGGATCCGAACCGCATGGTTTTCCAGCTATGGATCTGAAGCTCTCAGCTCCTCCCCTCACCCATAATGCCCTGCCTCTACCCTCATGACCTCAGATCTCGCTATTGCGCATTGGTGACTGGATTTGGCATCTATAGCCTCTCAGCTAAGTGGTGATTTATTACCTGTTAAACAGAAAATTTTAAGCTTTTTTGTGTAATTCTGTGTGAAAGTTTAGGTTTCCCTCTTTTGATAGTTTTATATTAGAGTTAAATTGGCAATTTTTTCCCTCCCCTCGCTAAGTTGTGTAGAGTGTGTGTGTGTTGGGCCTGTGTGTCTTTTTGTTTTAAGTTACTTTTTAGTAGCTTTATAAGATTATGGCTGATCAGCCTAAATCTATTTTCTCCAATGTCTGCAGTGTGGCCATAAAAGCTCCTCTCCACCGGCTGATGGCCACACCTCGGGTGTGTGTTAAGTGTCTCGGTCCCGCTGAACACCTCACATCTGGTTGTTCCATTTGTGCAGGGTTCAACCCCAAGGGCACTGAGGGCCCGGAGGTTCCAAGCTTGTCTTGGATGGTCTTTACCGCCAGACTCGGCTCCGGCCTCCGCTTTCCCCTTAGGGAACAACTGTGGCTACGGGGTTGTTCCCCCTGTGGCACCCCCTCCTGCTCCTGGGACTCAACCTCCCGGCTTCTGGAGGAGAGGATGCTAGTAAAGGACCGGCGGGGAGAAGCACCACCATAAGCGGCGGCCGAGACCTCTGTTTCGCCCCGCCAGCTAGCCGAGCTTCTCCCCCAGCTCCGCGAGTGTCGGTCTTCGGTCTCTCCCTCCCTTCTCGGCTCCGGTCCCCTGTGTGCTTTTCACCGGGTCCTGAGGAGGGAGAGACCCGATCTCCCGTCGCCGAGGCTATCGAGGAGGCACTCCAGGCCCTACCTCGGTAGCCTCACGAGATCTTAATCACATAGCCTTTTCTGATGCTGATCTGGACCGGGATGATGAGAAGGTTCATCCAGGCCCAGATGCAGATGGGAGTGCTCTTGCCTCCCCCTCCGGGGAGCTCAACACCCTTTTTAAGCCTATTGCTCCTTCTCCGACCCGCTATCCGGGTTCGGAGCAGCTGGAAAGCCGAGGCAGCTTCGAGGGCGAGGGGTGGGTCGGCGCCGATGGTGCAAGCCCGGTACTCCGGATCCGACCCTGCCCCTCGAGTGCGCCGGACCCGACTCTCCGGAGCCTGGATCCGAAGCCTGGATCCGGGGGGATCAGTGCTCCCTACCGGGTGTCGTCTGTGTCGGAGCTGCATTGCTGTCTTCGGATCGGCAGCCGGGCGCCCGGCTCCGGGTCCACTCCTCGGATCCGAGGTGGGGAGCCGATTGTCGGATCCCTTTGGTCGAGGTCAGGCTCCCCTGCGGCTTTTTGGATAATAGTGGAGAGGGCTCTCGTTGAGGGGTCTCCGGACCCCAGTAGCTTTATAGATTATGGCTGATCAGCCTAAATCTATTTTCTCCAAATGCTCGAGTGTGGCCATAAGCTCTCACCGGCTGATGGCCACACTCGGTGTGTTAAGTGTCTCGGGGTTGAACACCTCACATCTGGTTGTTCCATTTGTGCAGGGTTCAACCCCAGGGCACTGAGGGAGCGGAGGTCCAAGCTTGTCTTGGCGGGTCTTTACCGCCAGACTCGGCTCCGGCCTCCGCTCCTTAACAACTGTGGCTGTTGTTCCCCTGTGGCACCCCTCCTGCTCCTGGGACTCAACCTCCCGCTTCTGGAGAGGAGAGGGATGCTAGTAAAGGACCGGAGGAGAAGCACCATAAGCGCGGGCCGAGACCTCTGTTTCGGCCCCGCCAGCCAAGCTTCTCCCCAGCTCCTTGTCTTGGTCTCCTCCTTCTCGGCTCGGTCCCCTGTGTGCTTTTCACGGGTCCTGAGGAGGAGGAGACCCGATCTCCGTCGAGGCTATCGAGGAGGCACTCCAGGCCTACCTCGGTAGCCTCGTCGAATCTACACATAGCCTTTCTGATGCTGATCTGGACGGATGATGAGAAGGTTCATCCAGGCCCAGATGCAGATGGGAGTGCTCTTGCCTCCCCCCTCCGGGGGAGCTCAACACCCTTTTAAGCCTATTGCTCCTTCTCCGACCCGCTATCCGGGTTCGAGCAGCTGGAGCGAGCAGCCGGGCCGGGGTGGGTCGGCGCCGATGGTGCTTGGTACCGGATCCGACCCTGCCCTCGAGTGCCGGACCCGACCTCTCGGAGCCTGGATCCGAGCCGGATCGGGGATCAGTGCTCCCGGCACCGTCTGTGTCGGGCGTACTGTCCCCGGATCCGGCGCAGCGCCCGGCTCGGTCCACTCCTCGGATCCGAGGAGCCGATTGTCGGATCCTTTGGTCGAGGTCGGCTCCCGGCTTTGATGTAGTGGAGAGGGCTCTGTTGAGGGTCTCGGACCCCGGCACTTGTTCCGGCTCCGTCCCGCGCTCCCTCTGCACTGGGCCAGGCTTCCACCATCCGGCCCCTGGGACAGCCCGTTTCTGTGCCCGAAGTTGCTCCTATGGAGCAAATTGCTGCTGAGGACTCCTCTGACAGCCCCCAGAGGAGGTCCCTGCATGGCATACGCGCAAAAGGAGGCACATTGACTCCCGAGTCTCTCACAGAAGACACGGACTTGGAGGAAGGGGAAGGCTCCCCACGGTCACCCCGAGGATGTCTCCTTTGGAGACATCATGGAAATACTCCATTATAAGGGGGGTGGTCTGCCCCAAGTCTTCCTCGGACGAGTCCGTGTTCTTGGAGGCATTTGAAGCAGGCCCGTCTACCTCTTGGGTGTCCCCCTGCCGACCCCTGGTGGACCTTATTACCACCAGGGCGTGGAAGGAACAGGACACCAGGGAGGCAATCCCCAAAAGAGCGGATAGGATCCTTAGTCCGCCATCCGACCGGGCCCATTGGAGTAAGGGGCCTCCGGTAGATGCCATGTTGGCGGCCACAAGAGGGAACTGGCTCAGGAGAGTCCCTCAGTCCACCCACCGAGCAAGGAGTCTCGGATGATGGACCGCTTGGGAAGCGGATGTTCAGTTCGCGACCTTCTCGGTAAGGGCTGAACTGTTTGGCACATGTCATTAGGATGCAGCGAGATCTTATTAAGGAATCGCTGCATCCCCAGTCCATTTCGGAGGAGGACAGAGTTCTGCACTCCACCCATATGGCCACTCTTAGGTCAGTTACAAATACTTCTATCGGCTACTTTCCCATGCACGGAAGGCGCTAGAGCTGAGGACAGGACTGGTCACTAGGCGTCAGGCCTGGCTCCATCACTGCGATTTTCTGAGCCCTTCAAAGCGTCGTTTGACGCCCCTTTGATGGTTCTGCTCTGTTTGGCAAGACCGTTCGCGGCGTTGACCCAGAGCGAAAGGCGGAAGATGCTGTCTGCCGTCGGAATATGCTTCTCTGCACCCCAGAGGCCCTATTCTAGGAACCAAAAGGGTCAGAAGAAGATGTGGTTCGGAAGTCGCAGCAGTCCCAGCCTGCTCGGACAACCAGTCCTTCCTTGGCAGAGGAGGACAGGGAGGACGCCGCCCTAGAGGCAGAGGGCTCCCAGAAACTTGGTCCAGGGAACCTTTCTCTGAGCGGCCAGCGGCAACCCTGAGGGTTGCCCGACTGCTCTACTCTGGAGGCAGTCGGGGGCGTTCCCGGGCACCTAGCGGCATGGGAGTCCATAACATCGGACGCTGGGTTCTCCAAATCATATCCAGGGGATATCGCATTCCTTTCCTTCACCTTCCAAAGTTGAAGTCCCTCCCAGGCGTCCCACCCGGTCAGCGGGGAGGCGCTTTGGCAGAAATTGGCCATCTGCTAAAGAAAGAGCCATCCAGCCCGTTCCCCAGACCAGATCGGATCAGGGTTCTACTCCAGATTCTTTTAGTGCCAAAAAGGCGGGGAACTAAGACCAATCCTAGACCTCTCTCTCTTGAATCTGGCAGTCCCCAAAGAAAAATTCGAATGGTCACTCTGCAATCTATTCTCCCCTTCTGGGAGAAAATCACTGGATGTGCTCGATAGACCTCAAGGACGTACTACCACATCCTGATGGACAGGCGCTCAGGAGGTTTCTCCGCTTTCGGCTGGGAGCCAGTCACTACCAGTTCCGGGTCCTTCCCTTTGGTCTCACCACAGCCCCAGGGTGTTCACCAAAGTATTAGCAGTGGTAGCGGCCCACCTGAGGCTTCAGGGGTGCAGGTCTTTCCCTACCTGGACGACTGGCTTCTTACCCCCAACAAGGCATCTACTTCTATTGGCGAGACTCCTTTCTCCATCTTGCTCCTTTCTGGGCATCACAATAAATACAAAGAAATCCAACCTGGCCCACACAGCTCTTAGATTTTATAGGGGCCAGGCTAGACACAAGGAGTTTACGAGCCTTCCTCACTGCGGACAGAGTTCTAAATCTGCAGCTCCAGGTGCGGGCCATTCTCCATTCAAGTTCTGTTCCAGCGGAGTTGGTCCTGAGGGCTCTAGGGTCCATGGCATCGGCTATAGCACTTCTTCCTCTTGCCAGGCTCAATATGCGCATTCTACAGTGGGCGCTCTTAGTACAGTGGTCATAGCTTGCTCTCCGCATGCATCATCCCATAGGGATCAGCAAGGCTTGCAGGCGGTCCCTCTTGTGGTGGCTCCACTCCCGGATCTCCACAAAGGCCGCCCATTTGTGCTTCTCCCCTCTCGCCCACGGTGACCACGGACACCTCCGCCTCGGGTGGGGGCACTGCGGGCGGACCGTCCAAGGCACGTGGAGCGATTCAGAGACCTTACTGCATATCAATGTTCTAGAGATGAGAGCAGTGCTCTTAGCGTTGCTAGCACTTCAGGACTTTCTTCCCTTGGGAACAATTGCGATTCAATCGGACAACATGTCTGTTGTCTGGTACATCAACAAGCAAGGGGAACAAGGTCTTACCCTCTTTGTCGAGAGGCCATGAGAGTTTGGGAATGGGCAATCTCCACCAATCGCTTTCTAATAGCAACGCACATTCGGTCGGTCCAACATCCTAGCGGACAAGCTCAGTCGCACCATTCTGACCCCTTACGAGTGGTCTCTCAATTGTCAAGTAGCGGAGCATATTCGCACGGTGGGGAACCCTTCATGCGATCTTTTGCTTCTCCCTCAAACACCAAGTGCGACAGTTTTTGCTCTAATACCTCCTCCGGAGGTACCCCAAGAGACGCTCTGGTGCATGCTTGGCCACCGGTCTTCTGTATGCCTATCCACCCTTGCCTCTGATGCTCCAAGTTCTTCAGAAAGCCTCTCGGGTGGGTTGCAGAATGATTCTCATTGCTCCATTCTGGCCTCGACAGATCTGGTTCCCCTTCCTAAGGTCTCACTCGGTGAATCCTCCTTGGATTCTAGATCCCATCCCGGATCTGATATCCCATCCATCCTGCATTCCTCCTCCGAATCTGGACAACCTGAAGCTGACCGCTTGGCTGCTCCAGTTCCACTCTTGATAAGGACTCGGTATTTCTTCACGGTAAAGGCAATTTTGGTGGCGGCTCATAAACCATCCACTAGAAAGGTTTACGAAGCAAGTGGAAGCGTTTCTCTTTGTGGCGGAGGCAAGGCCTGAATCCCTTCACGGTTCCTCTCCCTTTAGTGCTTGACTTTCTAACCACTCTCTTTAACGATGGTGCCAGCAGTTCCACAGTCAAAGTACAACTGGCGGCAATTTCTCACTATCACATTGGCCATGACTCTAATCCTCTTATGTCAGCCAAATTGTGTAAAATTTTTCTTAAAGGTACTTTTCTTCTCAGGCCCCTATAAAACAAGCAGTTCCTCCTTGGGACCTTTCTCTGGTCCTACAGGCCTTGACCGCCCCTCCTTCGAGCCAGCTGGCTGGTGGATCTCAAATTCTTGTCCTACAAGACAGCCTTTTTGGTAGCCATTACATCAGCCAAGAGAGTTTCTGAACTTCAAGCATTATCAGCTAAACCTCCTTACTTGGTATTTCATCCGGACCGTGTCTCCCTCAGGACCAACCCGTCCTTTCTTCCTAAAATCGCTTCTGAAGCAAACATCAATCAATCCATTAACCTCCCTGTTTTCTTCCTAAATATGAAAACAAAGGTGAATATAAGCTGCATTCACTAGATGTTCACAGGCAACTTAGATTTTATCTGAACAGGACAGCTGGTCATAGGCAATCCGACCAGCTGTTTATTTCCTTTGCAAAATTCAATTTGGGCAAGCCAATCTCTAAAGTTTCTCTGTCCCGCTGGATTTCACAGTGCATTTTATTGGCTTATCAAGCTTCAGGAAGGCCGCACCGGAGGTGTTCATGCCCATTCAACCCGGTCAGTATCTACCTCGGCAGCCTTCAAGGCTAGGATTCCTCTAGATGATATTTGTGCAGCAGCCACGTGGGCTTCATCTCATACGTTTATTTCCCACTATAAGTTGGATCTTGCATCTAGGGGTAGAGCATCCTTTGGCTCCGCGGTGCTCGGAATATCCTTCCATGATGGCGCCCAAGATTCAGGTAGCTGGGGACTCTGTCCCACAGGTTGCAGACAAATGAATATCCTACTTCAGATTTAGAAGTTATGTACTCACCATAACGTTCCATCTGAGTAGGTGTATTCATTTGTCTGCAACTCATCCCGCTCTATCCCCTGGCCTATCAGTTTCCTGCATATTCTATGTTACCCTTTTTAGGGTATTGTTGCTTTGGCAAACTCGATCTGAGGTCATGAGGGTAGAGCAGGGCATTATGGGTGAGGGGAGGAGCTGAGAGCTTGGATCCATAGCTGGAAAACCATGCCGGTTCGGATCCGATATCGGATCCATAACCCACAGGTTGCAGACAAATGAATACACCTACTCAGATGGAACGTTATGGTGAGTACATAACTTCTAATTTTAAACAGTGAACTACAAAAGAGCTAGAAATGGTCCAAAACAACCAATTACTACAGCTTCTTGTGCTGAGGTCACTTCCCCCAAGGACAGGTAGGCTGCTCAAGGCTCCCCACTCCCACTGGTGAGCAAAGAAACTTCCTTCTATCCAAGTAAGGTAATGGACAACACAGGAACTACACCACAGCCCAGAATACAGCAATGCCTGTAAACTGGTCTAAACTAGTCGAGGAAGGCGGGAAAACAAGGATTATTTTTTGTTTTTGGTAGAAACACACAGAAAATGCAGAAACAGTGATAAATTAGTTACACAGGCTAGCACACTTTAGTGGGCAGCCTCCACAGTTAAATTAAACAAACAAACAAGCAATGAAAACAATCCAATAAGTGCCTCGACGGAGTAAATGCTACTCTGTAATGAACCAAACCAATTGATAATGTAAAAAAGAGCAGAGATAGCAAACCAATGACCAACTGCACAGTCAACGATAAAGCCAGCATATACACGAACTGTATATATTCCTTCAAGAACAATATCCAAGATTCTGATAGTTTAAAATATTTATTAAAACAGGTTAGCGCTTTCACCGAAGTGGCTTCTTCAGACCTACAAGGGATTTCTAGACATGCCCACCCTTAGAGAGAATAGAGCTGCTCCCTATTTCAGTGATGGGCATCCATATGGTCTAACTACGACCCAGGAGCCCTCAATAAGAAGCAAGGAAACAACTATAGTGAGAAGAACAGCTTGTTCCATATTCTTTACCAGTGATGTGGGGAATATAAAAGATGTTGTTAGAAAGCACTGGGATATTCTAACCATAGACCATGAACTTAAGGATATTGTTGGGGAAGCACCTAGATTTATTTATAAAAATAAAAAGAATTTGAAAAGATTATTATGCTACCCCAAAGAACAAATGGTGAAACATAATGTAGAGTCATATGGAACAGTGAAGTGCAATAAATGTAATTTCTGTAATTATATTAATACAGACAACATTTTCATTCATCCAGTAACATCTAGAGAATATGTTTTCAGAATACATGGGAACTGTCTTACTCCGAATGTGGTCTACTTGGCATCCTGCTTGGAGTGCCAGGCATTCTACATCGGTAAGACTAATAGGGTATTTAGGGACAGGATACGTGAACATGTTTATAACATTAGGATAGGGCTGAAAACTAATGCCTTAGCCAGACATGTTATGGAGAAAGGGAATACACACATATTCAAGTTCTTAATTGTAGAGATGATTATACCAGGACCTAGAGGTGGTGACATCAGGACCTATACCGAAACGAGAGAGGCGAATTGGATCATCAAACTGAGATCTGATGTTCCACCTGGCCTCAATGGTATGGTTCCTGTCAAACCTTTTTTAAAGTCTAAAAGACTACATAGGTAAATGTGTTAAACAATATTGATTTTTATACAATATCAATATTGTACAATTGTATTACATATTTATGCTAATGTTATTAGATTTTACATATTAGTAATGTTTCATAGTTTTATCTAATGAAGTTTTTTATATACTTTTATATTTTTATATGCTTTAGATGCATTAATTGTTATGTATCTTTAAGACTGAATGATTCTTCCCGCCTGATTGCGCTATATAAAGAGTTGTTAATTAATTAAAAATGTAGGTCTGAAGAAGCCACTTCGGTGAAAGCGCTAACCTGTTTTAATAAATATTTTAAACTATCAGAATCTTGGATATTGTTCTTGAAGGAATATATACAGTTCGTGTATATGCTGGCTTTATCGTCGACTGTGCAGTTGGTCATTGGTTTGCTATCTCTGCTCTTTTTTACATTATCAATTGGTTTGGTTCATTACAGAGTAGCATTTACTCCGTCGAGGCACTTATTGGATTGTTTTCATTACTTTTGTCATTATTGCCGGTGCATAGACGGAGACATGACTGACATCACTGCTACTGAAGTAGTTGAAGCTATTGAGCTTCCGTATACCATGAGACGAGCCGAGATGACGACAGATTTGGTGCGTCCTAGCATAGAGAAGTTCACGGAAATTATCTCCGCAACCTACAATCCCCTAACATTGTACCAAGCCGAATTGGAGGAACCGGATGATGGATGCATTGGGCAGATAGACCGTGAAGGGATGAGAGCTGCCTTAGAACGCTTAGAAGGAGATCTGTATAAACTTAAACGGATGCAGACCCAAAGACAGCATTTTGACGTCTGTCTGCAACGCAAGGTGATACCGAGAGGGCTGAGGGTTCTGAAAATGCCGACGACCGGCACGATATATCCAGAGCTACTCTACAAATGGCAAAGGCTAAATATACAGGTAAGCCTTAGCTATATGGAGTTGCTCAATGAGTTTTTTGAACCACTCGAGGAAGCGCTTAAAACAGAAGTTATTAAACAACAATGCGATCTATATGAACGCTATCCCGAGAAGTTCCTAAATGAACACTTTAACAGACTGCTAGATAGCGTTTCCCAATATGAGAAACGCCTCTTGGATCAAAAAAGATCCAAATTGAAAAGAGACATTAATGACTTCCATAAAGGGAATATCTTTACTTGGCCGAGATACGAAGGAGGGAGTCCAGGAACTTTTGTGAGATATGCTCACATGGACAAAACTGTTACTAATGTGCATGTTACACCAAATGCATCTACAATAAATGATAAATGTGATCCTAAGACAGATAAAGGGAATGCAGGTACTGGACATGTGAATGGTACTACTATGGCCAGTACACATACAGATGGTCAAGTTAGGAAGACTACCCCTGATAACATTAGAAATGGTTGTATAGTTAATGAGGGAATGATGAATGACATAACCCCTATAGAAACTGTGAATATCGATACCAGTAATAATAGTAGTAGTCTGAAGGGAACAAAGAATGGGAATGAGAGTGTAGGTGCAATGGTAGTTCGTAGGAAGATTAATGATGGTAATACATTTTTAGATAATAAGAATAAGAATCATATGGTAGTAGATAATGATACAATAGGGGCACAGAATTTTGATATAGCACACCCTTTCCCTATCAGACTAGAAAGGAAAGAAGGAAGGATGCGCTCAGCGAGCAGGGGAAGACAGAAAAGGAAGCTTTCCCCAGAGAAATATACGAACCACAATTTAAAAAAGATGTGGGAAGGGAAGACGAACAACTAGTTTTTAATATTTCTAAGCGTTCATTAACAAGTGATGAAATGATAGTATTGAATAAGGGTCTATCCTTCATTCCGACCAATGCTAGCATATATGAAGAAACTATAAGGGATTTTAAGTTATTTGTCCGGAACCTTTCTTTAAAAATCTTCTTCAATGACCAAAGTTTTAACCCTAAAAAAGAGTTTAAGAAACCTAGTGTGTTCACCCCACCACTTCATCCACTATTAGCTGCTTACAGCAGACTAGTAGAGGATGACTTATCCAGGATGTATGAAAGCAAGGGTAATAAGATACCAAGGAATAAGTTTAATTTAACATATAAACAGAGGACATCACTTAATAGTTTAATTAATGATCAATCCCTAGCAATCAGACCGGCTGATAAGGGTGGAGGGGTTGTATTAATGGATAAGGAACAATATATTAATGGAATGAGACTTATGTTATCAGATGAAACATATTATGGTCATATAGAGCAAGGCATGGCTGGTACTATTGCCCATAGAATTCAAAATAATTTGGAAGACCTATATAAAGCAAATATTATTGATAAAGAATTGTATGAATTTATGTATGTTGAATCTCCCTTGATACCAGTCTTGCATGGACTCCCCAAAATACATAAAAATATGGGAAATCCCCCATTTAGACCAATAGTAGCGGGTAGGGGATGGTCAACTGAACCGCTATCCATTTATGTGGAGAGTCAGCTTAGACCATTAGTAGATAAAAATATTTATATTTTGAGAGATACAAAACAGTTTTTGTTGGATCTGAATGAATTTATGAAAAACTTTGTTATAACAACTAATTATTTCTTAGTTTCTTTAGATGTAAGATCTCTCTTTACAGTTATTCCAAATGTTGAAGGAATTTTAATGCTAAGTAACTATATGAAACGTAACTCACAGATGCAAGCAAATAAGATAGAGCTCTTTAATGTATTTCTTAGAGATGGTTCTAGAATCTAATGTGTTCTATTTTGAAGGAGAATTTTATTTACAGAAGGATGGCGTAGCTATGGGCACACCTTGTGCCAATAGCTACGCCAACCTGTATATGGCTGAATGGGAATATGTCCATCTATTTCCTATGTATCTTTTCAAGAAATATGTGTCTTTCTATAAACGTTTCGTGGACGACCTGTTCCTCATTTGGACAGGTACGTTAACTGAATTAGCACAGTTTGTAGATGCTATGAATTCCAGTAATGGGTACCTTAAGTTCACTTATGAGTATTCAGAAACTAAGCTTCCTTTTTTGGATATTTACATAGAAAAGTTACCCAATGGATTGGTTAACACGGGTGTGTTTAGGAAGAAATGTCATAAGAATGCATTATTACATAGAACAAGCATGCATCCGGGGTACGTATATCATAATGTAGTGAAAGGACAAGCGATCCGTATATCCAGATATAATCCTACTGAATTAGGATATACTAATGAAATTAATGAATTAAGTAAAAGATTTTTTTCTAGAGGGTATTCAGTTAATGAGATCAGAAAGGGATTTCTAGACATGCCCACCCTTAGAGAGAATAGAGCTGCTCCCTATTTCAGTGATGGGCATCCATATGGTCTAACTACGACCCAGGAGCCCTCAATAAGAAGCAAGGAAACAACTATAGTGAGAAGAACAGCTTGTTCCATATTCTTTACCAGTGATGCGGGGGAATATAAAAGATGTTGTTAGAAAGCACTGGGATATTCTAACCATAGACCATGAACTTAAGGATATTGTTGGGGAAGCACCTAGATTTATTTATAAAAATAAAAAGAATTTGAAAAGATTATTATGCTACCCCAAAGAACAAATGGTGAAACATAATGTAGAGTCATATGGAACAGTGAAGTGCAATAAATGTAATTTCTGTAATTATATTAATACAGACAACATTTTCATTCATCCAGTAACATCTAGAGAATATGTTTTCAGAATACATGGGAACTGTCTTACTTCGAATGTGGTCTACTTGGCATCCTGCTTGGAGTGCCAGGCATTCTACATCGGTAAGACTAATAGGGTATTTAGGGACAGGATACGTGAACATGTTTATAACATTAGGATAGGGCTGAAAACTAATGCCTTAGCCAGACATGTTATTGAGAAAGGGAATACACACATATTCAAGTTCTTAATTGTAGAGATGATTATACCAGGACCTAGAGGTGGTGACATCAGGACCTATACCGAAACGAGAGAGGCGAATTGGATCATCAAACTGAGATCTGATGTTCCACCTGGCCTCAATGGTATGGTTCCTGTCAAACCTTTTTTAAAGTCTAAAAGACTACATAGGTAAATGTGTTAAACAATATTGATTTTTATATAATATCAATATTGTACAATTGTATTACATATTTATGCTAATGTTATTAGATTTTACATATTAGTAATGTTTCATAGTTTTATCTAATGAAGTTTTTTATATACTTTTATATTTTTATATGCTTTAGATGCATTAATTGTTATGTATCTTTAAGACTGAATGATTCTTCCCGCCTGATTGCGCTATATAAAGAGTTGTTAATTAATTAAAAATGTAGGTCTGAAGAAGCCACTTCGGTGAAAGCGCTAACCTGTTTTAATAAATATTTTAAACTATCAGAATCTTGGATATTGTTCTTGAAGGAATATATACAGTTTGTGTATATGCTGGCTTTATCGTTGACTGTGCAGTTGGTCATTGGTTTGCTATCTCTGCTCTTTTTTACATAAACAAACAAGCAAACTTTCGATAAAATTCGACTAAAATGTAACTTTAAGTGCAGATTTTAAAATAATGCAGCAATCAGTTAAAAAACAGTTCAGGCTAGTTCAAGGTAAGCTACAAAAGGGATGTTAGTACTCGAAAAGCATTTCGTATAAATTGTCCACTTGAGAGTTGATAGTGATACTAAAAAATGTTACTGTGTGGTATATTATAGTGTGTGTCAGAAATGAAATAAGCAATATACAAGTAAACCGAATTCAATTTATCAAGGAAGTATTTCAGCATTCCTTGTGATTAGCCACTATTGTTAGGTCTTGAAGCCCTATTGAGGTCCCTTTCAACTTGTTATGCTGCCGCTGTTCCAGTCATGCTGGTAAGGAGAGTTTTGTTTCTGTCATGCTGCCGCTGTTCTGGTCATGCCAGTAAGGAGAGTTTTGTTAGTGCTGATAGCTGCTCAGATCATTGCTGCCCAACTAGCTGTAGCTGTGTGTGTTACAAGAGTTATGCTGCCACTGTTCCATGTTATGCTGCCCCACCAAGTGGTGATAGTTGTCCTGATCATTGCTGCCATGCCTGCACTACTGCTGCCAGAGAGTTTGTGTGTGTGCATCTGCCAGAGAGTGTGGGTGTGTAGGTGTCTGCATCTGCCAGTGATTGTGTGAGTCTGCATCTGCCAGTAGGGGTGTGTCGGTGTGTGTGTCTGCATCAACCAGTGTGTGTGTGTGTGTGTGTGTGTGTGTGTGTGTGTGTGTGTGTGTGTGTGTGTGTCTGCATCTGCATCTGCCAGTGGGGGGGGTGTGTGTGAGTGTGTGTGTCTGCATCTGCCAGTGGGAGGTGCGAGTGTCTGTCTGCATCTGCCAGTGGGGGGCTGTGAGTGTGCGTGTCTGCATCTGCCAGTGGGAGTGTGTGAGTGGGTGGGTTGGTGTCTGCATCTGCCTGTGTGAATGGGTGGGTGTCTGCATCTGCCTGTGTGTGAGTGGGTGAGTGTCTGCATCTGCCTGTGTGTGAGTGAGTGAGTGTCTGCATCTGCCTGTGCGTGAGTGGGTGGGTGGGTGTCTGCATCTGCCTGTGGGTGGGTGTCTGCATCTGCCTGTGTGTGAGTGGGTGGGTGGGTGTCTGCATCTGCTTGTGTGTCAGTGAGTGGGTGGGTGTCTTCATCTGCCTGTGGATGGGTGGGTGTCTGCATCTGCCTATGGGTGGGTGATTATCTTTCAGGAAACCCATGGTAACTCAAAACATTTTATCTTAGCAACTTTCTAAGATTATAACAGCAATATTTACAATGTGTCCCTGGTTTTGGGCCTTTGCCCCCAAATAAATTTTGTTTTTTTCCAGATATCTTGTGCTGCAAAGTTGAGAGATTTAGTTGAGTGTCAAGTGGATTTTACAAAGAGCTGAGAGCTTAAGGGGAAGAGAAGTTTAGTGCTGCTTATGCTAAGGTGTTTGCATTGTTAGTAGCACAACAGGTAGTATACTTGCTTTTGATACAGAAGGCTGTGGGTTCTACTCCTGCAGTATGCAGATGGATCACTGATGTACTTTAAAGGGAGTGGATGCTGCAGTCCTGTGAATGTCCTCCTTTGGAAGAGTTACCTAGTAACTATGAACCTGTTATCAGTTTGCCATCCATTTCCCATTACAACATTATTAGCTTATCATTTTTTAGTGCAACATAGACAATTTATTCCTCAAGGACAACAGGCAGCACTTTATTTGTAGATGAAGGAATGAAATATAAAGTTGTTTGTTATCAGGAACCTCTTCATTAGTTACAGATCCCTTTAATGTGGAATTATTTAGATAACTTACTTCTGCAGAGATTTTGCATGTTTACTGATATTGGTAGATTGTAATGACAAAAGTTTGAGTGACCTTTTGTGGTTGAAATTTTCTGACATGGTTAGTTTTGTCATTATTGGTGCATACATTTTGTTTCATTGCTTACTAGAAGACTGTTCAAAACTACAAATTTAAAACACATTCTAACAAGTGGTGCTGTATTATACAATGAATATAATTTAATACAGTCAGGAAGGTGAATCCAAAAATGCATACGTGTATGCATGGCCCTAAAAATGTGTAAGGAGCCTATGGTTTGAAAACAGCCCAGAGGTAAGCTTAGTCGTTCACTGGCCAAATGCAAAATGAATGTGGGTTTTCATGTTTCAAGGATTGTGAGTTTCAAGGGCAGAGAAGTTTACTGCTCATGCTAAGTCTATTTTCATTGCGAGGCAGTATTGTTTATTTAGCAGATCACTCAGTGTTTGTCTGAAACTAACGTGTCTATTAAGTGTTGCATTCCTCATAAATTTTCCAGAAAATCATACATATCAGGAAAAGACCAAAATCTGACACAGAATCAGGGACAGTCAAACATATGCTCTGATCTGTGAACCTCTTAGGGCAAGAATCGGGAGAAAGTGTAAAAGGCTCAAAATCATGGACAACTTTTAAGCTTTACTGTTGTCACCAAAGCAATGGATGAAGGTAAAGCAGTTCACACCACATTACCTTGACCTAACCAAGCCTTTTGACACAATCCCCTACTCAGGTGTAGTACAAAAGATGAATAATGTAGGAGCAAACACTTACATCACTAGCTGGATTGCCAACTTGCTCACGGGATGCAGGAGATCAAAATAGGGGAAGACACCAGTCACCAATGGAGTCCCCAGGGTTTGTTGCTGAGACTTTTTCTGTTTGGCATATACATCTCAAAAGTAAAAGGAAATACCAAAGGGCTTTGGCTGACTAAGTTTGAGATGACTGCAAGCTAAGAGTAGTTATTGAATCCCCAAATGACTTAACCATCATGCTGGAAGGTTTGTCCCAAACAATAACTGGTGCCAGAGTGATGAATTGAAACTAAACTCCAAGAAATACATTATTGTATCCTTTGGGAAGAATTCTACTCCACGGAACTGCCAAATTGACAGTTCCCTTGAGAACTGACCCAGTTGTGTAGAATTTGGGAATGTGTGTGTACAGTGACCTAACTTTTGACCAACATGTGTCCAGAGTCCTAATAATCCTAATAAAGTATTTATATATTTAACAGCATATAAACAAATTGATTGTGACTAGATCTCGACATGTTATTGCCCCCCTTTACAAAGCCCTCATTAGGTCAATCATTCTGTTTAATGCCGACTTTGGCATGTATCTGTCCAGACCCATGCAACAATTGGAATACCCATAGCGATATCTTACTAAAAGGATACAAGTCATGAACAATAGGTCTTGCATGGACCACCTCAAAGATTTATCACTATACTCTGTATCCTACAGAGTGCTTAGAGGTGATGTGTCTGGCATTTAAGGCATCATCCAACCTAATACAGATGGACCTACTGAACATCAGCAAGTCAAATGGCATCAGAAATACTCAGTTCAGGTATCTAAACTGAATGATCTGAAGTAGGAGATTCATTTGTCTGCAACCTGTGGGTTATGGATCCGATATCGGATCCGAACCGGCATGGTTTTCCAGCTATGGATCCGAGCTCTCAGCTCCTTCCCTCACCCATAATGCCCTGCTCTCCCTACATGACCCCAGATCTAGTTTGCCGCGCTGGTGACCAGATTGGTTTTCTTGAGCTCTACAGCTAAGTGGATTTTCTAGTTATTCTAGTGCTAAAGTTTAATATTTTTTTGACAGTTTGTGTGAAAGTTTGGGTTTCCCTTTTTGGTAGTTAAACTTATTTAGTTGTTTTAATTTTTTGTAGTTAGTTTCCCTCCCCTCGCTGGTAGCGTAGTGTGTGTTTGGGCCTGTGTGTGTGTCTAGTTTACTTTTACTTTTTTAACATTAGTTTAAGTAATTTCTAGGCTCTTAGGATGTCAGAACAACCTAAGGCTATTTTTTCGAAGTGCTCCGAGTGTGGCCATAAGCTTTCCCCTGCTGATGGCCACACTCGGTGCGTTCGATGCCTTGGGGTTGAACACCTCACTTCTGGATGTTCCATTTGTGCAGGGTTCAACCCCAGGGCATTGAAGGAGCGGAGGTCTAAGCTGGTCCTGGCGGGACTTTTGCCACCGGACTTGGCTCCGACCTCCGCTCCTTCGGGGGGTACCGTGTCTACGGTTCCCTCCTCTCTGGCTCCCCCTCCTCCTCCTGGGACTCAAACTCCCTGTAGTGGTTCGGAGGAGAGGGAAGCTAGAAAGAAGGACCGGAGGGAGAAGCACCATAAGCAGCGGCGGGCCGAGACCTCTGTGTCGGCCCTGCCTGCCAAGCGGGCTTCTCCTCCGGCCTCCTTGTCTGCTGGTTCTCCCCCTCCTCGGCTCCGGTCACCTGTGTGCTTTTCACCGGGACCTGAGGAGGAGGAGACCCGATCTCCGTCGAGGCTATCCAGGAGGCACTCAAGGCCTACCTCGGTAGCCTCGTCGAGATCGACGTATAGTTTATCGGACGCTGATCTGGACCGGATGATGAGAAGGTTCATCCAGGCCCAGATGCAGATGGAGTGCTCTTGCCTCCCCCCCCTCTGGGGGGGAGCTCGACCCCTTTCTTTAAACCGATAGCTCCTTCTCCGACCCGCTACCCGGGTTCGGAGCACTTGGAGCCAAGCAGCTTCGGAACCGGGGGTGGGTCGGTGCCGATGGTACTCGGTACTTCGGATCCGTCCCTGCCCTCGAGTGCTTCGGATCTGACCTCTCGGAGCCTGGATCCGAGGGGATCAGTGCTCCTTCGGCGCCGTCTGTGTCGGAGCGCACTGTCCCCTCGGATCCGAGTGCTTCGGCGCCGGCTCCAATCCACTCCTCGGATCCCAGGGGGAGCCGATTGTCGGATCCTTTGGTCGAGGTCGGCTCCCCCTCGGCTTTTGATGTAGTGGAGAGGGCCCTGTTGAGGGTTTCCGGACCCCCGGCACTTGCTTCGGCTCCGTCCCGCGCTCCATCTGCACTGGACCAGGCTTCCACCATCCGGCCTTTGGGACAGCCCGCTCCTTTGCCCCAAGTTGTTCCTTTGGAACAGGTCACTGCTTGCGAGGAGTCCTCTGACAGCCCCCCGGAGGATGCCCCCCGCAAGCATACGTGCAAAAGGAGGCACATAGACTCCCCCGAGTCTCTCACAGAAGACACGGACTTGGAGGAAGGGGAAGGCTCCCCAAGATCACCCCCTGAGGATGTCTCATTTGAAGACATCATGGAAATGCTTCGCATCAGGGGGGGGTGGTCTGCCCCCAAGTCTTCCTCGGACGAGTCCGTGTTCTTGGAGGCATTTGAAGCGGGCCCGTCTACCTCTTGGGTGTCCCCTCCTGCCGACCCCCTGGTGGACCTCATTACCACCAGGGCGTGGAAGGAACCAGACACCGTGGAGCCAATCCCAAAAAGGCCCGACCGTATACTCAGTCCCCCGGCTGACCATGCCCATTGGAGTAAGGGGCCTCCGGTAGATGCCATGTTGACGGCGGCTGCCACCAAGAGGGAACTTGCTCAGGAGAGTCCCTCAGTCCATCCCCCGAGCAAGGAGTCTCGGATGATGGACCGCTTGGGGAAGCGGATGTTTAGTTCAGCGACCTTCTCAGTGAGGGCGCTGAACTACCTGGCACATGTGATTAGGATGCAGTGCGATCTTATAAAAGAATACGCTGCATCCCCCCCAGAGTCCATGTCGGAGGAGGACAAAGTGCTGCACTCCATCCGTATGGCCACTCTCAGGTCTGTCACTAATACTTCTATGCGGCTACTGTCCCATGCTATGGAAGGTGCCGCTAGAGCCGCAGGGGCAGGCCTAGTTACCAGACGTCAGGCCTGGCTCCGTCATTGCGATTTCATGGAGCCCTTCAAGGCGTCATTTGCGAACGCCCCCTTCGATGGTTCTGCCCTCTTTGGCAAAACTGTTCGTGATACTTTGACCCAGAGCGAAAAGGACGGGAAGACGCTGTCTGCCGTCGGAATCTGCTTCTCTGTGCCCCAGAGGCCCTATTCTAGGAACCAAAAGGGCCAGAAGATGATGTGGTTCCGGAAGTCGCAGCAATCCCAGCCTGCTCTGGACAACCAGTCCTTCCGTGGCAGAGGAGGACAGGGAGGACGCCGCCCCAGGGGCAGAGGGGCTCCCAGGAACTTCGGGTCCAGAGAACCCTTCTCTGAACGGCCCACGCAGCAGCCCTGAAGGGTTGCCCGGCTGCTCCACTCTGGAGGCAGTCGGGGGACGTTTTTCGGAGCACCTAGTGGCATGGGAGTCCATAACATCAGACCGCTGGGTCCTCCAGATCATATCCAGAGGATACCATATCCCATTTCGTCACATGCCAAAATTGAAGTCCCTCCCCGACGTTCCACCCGGTCAGTGGGAGGCCGCTTTGGCAGAAATTGGCCATTTGCTAAAGAAAAGAGCCATCCAGCCCGTCCCCCCAGACCAGATCGGATCAGGGTTCTACTCCAGGTTCTTTTTAGTGCCAAAAAAGACGGGGGACCTAAGACCAATCTTAGACCTTTCACTCTTGAACCTGGCAGTTCCCAAGGAGAAATTCCGAATGGTTACGTTGCAGTCTATTCTCCCCCCTTCTGGGAGAAAACCACTGGATGTGCTCCATGGACCTCAAGGATGCGTACTACCACATACTAATGGACAGGCGCTCCAGGAGGTTTCTCCGCTTCCGGCTGGGAGCCAGTCACTACCAATTCCGGGTCCTTCCCTTTGGTCTCACCACAGCCCCCAGGGTGTTCACCAAAGTATTAGCAGTGGTAGCAGCCCACCTGAGGCTTCAGGGGGTGCAGGTCTTTCTTTACCTGGACGACTGGCTTCTCACCGCCCCAACAAGGCATCTACTATTATTGGCGCGAGACTCCTTTCTCCATCTTGCTCCCCATCTGGGCATCACAATAAATACAGAGAAATCCAACCTAGCACCTACGCAGTTCATAGATTTTATAGGTGCCAGGTTAGACACGAGACGATTAAGAGCCGTCCTCACTGCGGACAGAATTCAGAATCTGCAGCTCCAGGTGCGGGCCATTCTCCACTCCAGCTCAGTTCCGGCGGAGTTGGTCCTGAGGGCTCTAGGGTCTATGGCAGCAGCGATAGCGCTTCTTCCCCTCGCCAGGTTCAATATGCGCATCCTTCAATGGACACTCCTAGTTCAATGGTCGTATCTTGCTCTTCCTATGCATCATCCCATTGCGATCAGCAAGGCTTGCAAGCGGTCCCTCCTGTGGTGGCTTCACTCTCCAGATCTCCACGGAGGCCGCCCCTTTTGTGCTTCTCCCCCTCTCGCCACGGTGACCACGGACGCCTCCCGCCTCGGGTGGGGGGGGGCATTTTGCAGGCCGGACGGTCCAAGGCACGTGGAACGATTCCGAGACCTTACTGCATATCAACGTTCTAGAGATGAGAGCAGTGCTCTTAGCGTTGCTAGCACTTCAGGCCTTTCTTCCTTTGGGAACAATTGCGATTCAGTCGGACAACATGTCTGTTGTCTGGTATATCAACAAGCAGGGAGGAACCAGGTCTTACCCTCTTTGTCGAGAAGCCATGAGAGTGTGGGAATGTGCAATCTCCACCAACCGCTTTCTCATAGCAACGCATATTCCGGGTCGGTCCAACATCCTTGCGGACAAACTCAGTCGCACCATTCTCACCCCTTACGAGTGGTCTCTCAATACTCAGGTAGCGGAACGCATCTTCGCACGGTGGGGAACTCCTTGTTGCGATCTTTTTGCGTCTCCCTCAAACACCAAGTGCGACAGTTTTTTCGCTCTAATACCTCCTCCCGGAGGTACCCCAAGAGACGCTCTGGTGCATGCTTGGCCACCCGGTCTCCTTTATGCTTACCCCCCCCTTGCCTCTGATGCTCCAAGTTCTTCAGAAAGCCTCTCGGTTGGGGTGCAGAATGATTCTCATTGCCCCATTTTGGCCTCGACAGATCTGGTTCCCTTTCCTAAGGTCTCACTCAGTGAATCCTCCTTGGATTCTAGATCCCATTCCGGATCTGATATCTCACCCATCCCATCTATCAATCCCGAATCTGGACAACCTGAAGCTGGCTGCTTGGCTGCTCCAGTTCCACTCCTGATCAGGACTCCTGGTATTTCGTCCCCAGTTAAGGCCATCCTGGTGGCGGCTCATAAACCATCCACCAGGAAAGTTTACCGCAGCAAGTGGAAACGGTTCTCCTTGTGGGCGGAGCGGCAAGGTCTAAACCCCTTCACAGTTCCCCTTTCTCTGGTACTTGACTTCTTAACCACTCTTTTTAATGATGGTGCCAGCAGTTCCACGGTCAAAGTACAACTTGCGGCAATTTCTCATTATCATATTGGTCACGACTCCAGTCCTCTGATGTCTGCCAAATTGTGTAAGATTTTCCTGAAAGGTACTTTTCTTCTCAGGCCCCCTGTAAAGCAAGTAGTTCCTCCTTGGGACCTTTCTTTAGTCCTTCAGGCCTTGACCGCTCCCCCCTTTGAACCGGCGGAGACGGTAGATTTGAAATTTTTATCTTTCAAGACGGCCTTTTTAGTAGCCATTACCTCGGCCAAGAGAGTTTCAGAACTTCAAGCCTTATCGGCCAAGCCTCCTTACTTGGTCTTTCATCCGGACCGTGTATACCTCAGGACCAACCTGTCCTTTCTTCCTAAGGTAGCTTCTGAAGCAAATATTAATCAATCCATTAACCTCCCTGTTTTCTTTCCGAAATACCAAAACAAGGGTGAATACAAGCTTCATTCATTAGATGTTCACAGGCAACTTAGATTTTATCTAAACAGGACAGCTGGTCACAGGCAATCCGACCAGTTGTTTATTTCCTTTGCTAAATTTAATTTGGGCAAGCCAATCTCTAAAGTCTCCTTATCACGCTGGATTTCGCAGTGCATCTTATTGGCTTATCAAGCTTCTGGAAGGCCCGCACCGGAGGGAGTACATGCCCATTCAACCCGGTCAGTCTCTACCTCGGCGGCTTTTAAGGCTAGGATTCCTCTGGATGATATTTGTTCGGCAGCCACTTGGGCTTCATCTCATACCTTTATTTCCCACTACAAGTTGGATATTACATCTAGGGGTAGAGCATCCTTTGGCTCTGCGGTGCTCCGGAATATCCTTCCATGATGGCCGCCCAAGATTCAGGTAGCTGGGGACTCTATCCCACAGGTTGCAGACAAATTAATCTCCTACTTCAGATTTAGAAGTTATGTACTCACCATAACGTTCCATCTGAATAGGTGTATTCATTTGTCTGCAACCATCCCGCCCTCCTATCCCCCTGGCCTTTTCAGTTTCCTGCATATTATGTGTTACCCTTTTTAGGGTATTCATGCTGTTGGCAAACTCGATCTGAGGTCATGTAGGGAGAGCAGGGCATTATGGGTGAGGGGAGGAGCTGAGAGCTCGGATCCATAGCTGGAAAACCATGCCGGTTCGGATCCGATATCGGATCCATAACCCACAGGTTGCAGACAAATGAATACACCTACTCAGATGGAACGTTATGGTGAGTACATAACTTCTAATTATGGAGAGATGGATATATATCACAGAGGCTACCCCTGTTCCAGAACAGACTGTCTCATCCCTGACCATATTCAAATGCAACTTGGATCTAAGGATGGGTAATAGAAAATGTACTCCAGGATTGTTCCTCGTGTCACTAATGGATAGAGGCAGTTCCTAAATGCTGCATCCCTTACATGGGTCCCCTCAAATTATCTATAGTATGATCACATTTATTCTCACTAGGGCTAATATATACTTATCGGCCATGGAATAGGTAAGACCAATCAGGAAATGTTAATTCAAGCACCAAAAGGGAAATTGGCTAAGCTTAAAATGCCCTCCAAGTGAATCTATGTTGCAGTAGTAAATAGTTTAAAAAAAATACCCTTTTTAGATCACTAGGTGCCCCCCCCCCCAAGTCTTCAACAGCTTCCGGCACCTCTGCATGTGGAAAGCAAATACCACACAGAGACTTCCACTCATGCTGCGTCGCTTGTTTAGGCCCAGATCGTGACGTCCCCTGTTGCCAGTTCTGTGCCCTCTTTAAAGCAAGAACCATTATTCATAGAGCTCTTATTGTAGCCAGGTATTTTCATTTTCCGTCTTCCCATTCCGAAATGGCGTCAGTCAGCCAACCTTCCATAGACATTCTGAAGAAACGTAAGGATAAAGAGAGACAGACCATACAAGGCTAAGCCTTCTGATGACTCTACCGCTAAGCAGGTCATCAGTTCTCTGGAATTCAATGAAGTGCTTTCGCACCCCGATGCTCAATTTGATACCTTCACAAGCCTCTACTGAGACCCTTTCGGAGTCCAGTATGCCGCAGAAATCTTCTTCGTCTTCTGAGCCTTTGGTTGTCTCTACCTCGGCTGGGTCTGGAGCCGCAACACAGGCACTGGCTTTCGAGGAGACCTTTTGCACTACTGATTCCAGACAAAAGAATGACGTCTTCTCTTCTGACTACCGTTTCTCTCAGACCAATGGATACTCTTAGGCCTAGAGGCAAGGCCACTCCCAGGAAAACTACCTCTAGCCACAATGTTAGTCCTGCTTCTCCTCCCCAAACTCAAATGCTTAAAATGGCAGAGGATCTTATCACCCTTATTAGGGGTAGTTAGGCCACAACTTCTAAATGGAAAAGAGAACTTTCTCTTGAAATACTAACAGAACAGGATTCTGAGGGGTCTGATTATTTGGATTTTGAAGAGAAACAACAACTTGACTGCTTATGAGGATTCAGTTGCAGAGGGAATCATTCCCTGTGCCTCCCCACCAGAAGATCTTTCCTTTGGGAAAACTCTTCACACCCTCAGGGAACATTTCCACTGGGAATCCCAGGACTTCTGTCAGTTTCTAGACCTGCCCCAGCGCAGACCCTTGGCCATCCCTCCTATCTTAGAGGTGGTTGATGATGTCTTCCAGGAATCCAATTCAACTCCTGATGCTCTCCCACCTACTCCTGGAAAACCTGACAAGTATTAGAGTACCAGATTTTCACAAATACCTGTACAGAAATCCTGCTGCAGACCCAGAGGTCATTACACAGGGACCAAAAGGAGCTAAGGCTAGTTCTACAAAGAATCCTACTCCCTCTGATAAGGACTCTAGAGCTCTGGACAGATGGGGTAAAAAAGTATACACCTCTGCAACCTTAGCTATCAGAGCTCTCAACTGTCAGTTCCACATGTTAAAATGTCAACAGCACACTTTGGAACTGTTAAAACAATTTCTCTGACTGCCAATTTGAAAGCGTTAGCAGATTTACTGCACTCTACTTGTCAAGGGCTAAACACTCATTACACTGTGGATATGATGCCCTAGAAGCCTCAAGCAGGGCAGCAGTGTCAGGATCTGTCATTAGGAGACCTGCATGGTTGAAGGAACAACCTCTCCCTGAACATGTCAAATCTAAATTACTTGATGCACCCTTGGATAAGAACCACTTGTTTGCAGCAAAAGCAGAAGAGATGCTTAAAAAGATGGAAGACAAAGCAAATTATATGCAAACAGGTAAACCAAAAAGCACTAAACAAATGACAAACCAGGTAAACCAAACGAATGAGCTGCAGAAAGCACAAGTCCAAGGCTGACAATAAAAAAATGTAAATTTAATGAAGTAAGCACACGCTTTCGGAGAACTCAATGGCGCTCCTTCCTCAGACAAAAAAGTTTTACATCTCTGAATAACAACCACATTTTTATACAATCAATTATGCTAATTAAGTGTGTTCAAACTAACAAATCACATAGACCCATAAGGGGGTGTGTTCCTATTACTAGCACCAGCAAACAAAGTACTTTCGTCCTAAAAGGTGCAAGTATAACAAACTAAAATCTTACTGCACTATAATTAAAAACCAACACAAAAAAGATTATTGTAATCTTAAATAATCGTCGATCCAATTAGCTTCTCATTAAACCTATAAGCTTAAAACCATAAAAACGATGAAAACATATGTTCAACCTACCCATATTATCTTTTAAGACAAATTCTTTAAGATACAACTGATAGACACATGGTCATTCAGACCTGGGTACACATAGGCTGTCTTGAATCTGCCAGAAAAGTTCACAGATTTCCAAAAGATTTTGCCAAGGACCACCTCTAAAGTCACAATCAACTTTATTCACAACTGTAAACTTGAAAAAATGATCAGGGCAATAACCAATATGTCTAGCAAGGGCGTTGTTATGATCGCCTCTAGCTATGGCATACATGTGCTCATAGATGCGCTGCTTGATTTTACTTTCAGTTTTACCGATATGAAATGCGTTGCATCTTTGACAGCTAGCTGCATAAACAACACCCCTGGTCTCACAATTAAATTTGCCATTAATTTTATAGACCTGGTCTCTCAGCCTAATCTTAGCATCTATGCACACATGTTTACACTGCTTGCATGACCCACACTTTGTCATGCCTACCTTGTGAACTCTCATAATTTTTGGTTTAACCTCCAACAATGATTTCAAATTTTGCCCTCTCCTAAAGGTAACTTTAGGGCTGTCACCAAACTTATTAAGTAAATAAGGGTCTTCAATAAGCAAGGACCAATTCTTATTTAGCACTTTGGAAATAGCCAAATGGTCTAAACTAAAGGTACACAAAAATCTAGTAGCAAAAGGGGCTGTTTGGTTCTTAAGTGAAACACTGTTCTCTATGTTGTCACCATGTGAGGCATGTCTAACCATAGACAAAATTGGTTTATAAAAACCTAAACTCCTTTTATTGGTGACTTCTGATTTTATGTCAAGAACAAGGCCTGAAGGATACCCTCTATTAATAAACATGCCAGTTAAACGCTCACATTCAACTAAAAAATCTTCGTGATCTGAAACCATCCTAGCGGCCCTAACCATCTGCCCTTTTACGACCGCTCTTTTCTGATGTTTGGGATGGCTGCTAGTGTAGTAAAGGAACGCGTTAGAATAAGTGGGTTTCCTATAAATCTCACTCCTAAGGCTTTGATTTACATAATCCTTAGTCAACAAAATGTCTAGAAAACTAATACGATGTTCCTGTAGATTGTAAGTAAATTCTAAATAGCTGGTCATGTTAGAAATCCTTTCTATAAAGGAAGGGACCAAAGAGGGATCCGCCTTCCACAACATGAACATGTCGTCCTGGTACCTAGTGTACCAGGCGACACAATCATTGAATACAATGTCAGAAAAAAGGAATGTCTTTTCCCAGTATGCCAACACACAGTTGGCAAAACTGCCCCCACATGGTGAACCCATTGCTACACCAGAACGCTGGAGGTAAATATTACCTTCAAACAGCATAAAGTTAGAACTCAAAACAATTTCTAGTAGTGTTTCAACCAAGTAAACATTGTCGTCACTGACCTTTTTGTTCCTAAGAAATTCACTTACCCACTGTGTGCCAAGCTGTTGAGGAATAACGGTGTACAGGTCTTTAATGTCAATAGTTAGAAACCACCACACACTACTAAAAGGGATAGTCCCTATGTCATGCAAGAAACCCCACGAGTCTTTACAAATTTGCGACTCGAGTTCTAGCAGTGGTTTCAAAATGTTGTCAACTAGTTTGGTACACGCATAGGTAATAGACCCACGGCCATCAACAATCAGGTGGAAAGGTGGGTCTCTAGTGGATTTGTGAATCTTAGGAATACCAAACAAGACGGGGAGCTTAGGGGCCACCACCGTCAAGAAATGGGTAATGGTCAATGTCAATGACTCTTTCCAAAAATAGATCTTCAATAATGCCTCTTATCCTAGAGTAAGCTTGATTCACTTCGTTGATAGTAACCAAAGTATAGAATTCCTTGTCTAACATGTTAAATATTTTGTCAACATATAGGTATTGGTCCATAAAGACGAGACCACCCCCCTTGTCAGGCTTCATGACTCTAATGTGAGAGCGCAGCAATGTTGAAATAAAATCACGCTCAAGCTTAGTAATGTTTAACTTGTGTTTGTGTGAATGTAGGTTGCTCTTAGCTAAAGCCCTAAAGTCGAGCTCGCACATTTTCTCAAAACTCCGTAGAGCCTCATGCAGGGGGGGATTAAAAACACTAGGAATTCTAAGGTTACTATCAGTACAGCTTACAAAATTTTTGTCTTGCATTAAAATATTTAAGTTAAGTTTCCTCACGAACAATTTCAAATCTACAATAGTTTTGACAACATCAAAATGAGAGTCAGGCACAAAAGATAGACCCTTTGAAAAGAAGTCCACCATATCTTCACTGATGTCAAAACTAGTGTAGTTGTAGATTTTGAAATCTCCTCTTGAGTCAACCATAATCACTGGGTCTTGTTGTGTGCTGGCTATCTCCTCCTCGGGTTTCTCCTGCTCCTGGTGTTTTTAATCCCCCCCTGCATGAGACTCTACGGAGTTTTGAGAAAATGTGCGAGCTCGACTTTAGGGCTTTAGCTAAGAGCCACCTACATTCACACAAACACAAGTTAAACATTACTAAACTTGAGCGTGATTTTATTTCAACATTGCTGCGCTCTCACATTAGAGTCATGAAGCCTGACAAGGGGGGTGGTCTCGTCTTTATGGACCAATACCTATATTTAACATGTTAGACAAGGAATTCTGTACTTTGGTTACTATCAACGAAGTGAATCAAGCTTTACTCTAGGATAAGAGGCATTATTGAAGATCTATTTTTGGAAAGGGTCATTGACATTGACCATTACCATTTCTTGACGGTGGTGGCCCCTAAGCTCCCCATCTTGTTTGGTATTCCTAAGATTCACAAATCCACTAGAGACCCACCTTTCCGCCCGATTGTTGATGGCCGTGGGTCTATTACCAAACTAGTTGACAACATTTTGAAACCACTGCTAGAACTCGAAATGCAAATTGTAAAGACTCATGGGGTTTCTTGCATGACATAGGACTATCCTTTAGTAGTGTGTGGTGGTTTTAACTATTGACATTAAAGACCTGTACAGTTATTCCTCAACAGCTTGGCACACAGTGGGTAAGTGAATTTTAGGAAAAAAGGTCAGTGACAATGTTTACTTGGTTGAAACACTACTAGAAATTGTTTTGAGTTCTAACTTTATGCTGTTTGAAGGTAATATTTACCTCCAGCGTTCTCTGGCAATGGGTTCACCATGTGGGGTGTTTTGCCAACTGTGTGTTGTTGGCTGGGGGAAAAGACATTCCTTTTCTGACATTGTATTCACGATTGTGTCGCCTGGTACACTAGGTACCAGGACGACATGTTCATATTGTGGAAGGTGGATCCCTCTTTGGTCCCTTCCTTTATAGAAAGGATTTCTAACATGACCAGCTTTTTAGAATTTACTTACAATCTACAGGAACATCGTATTAGTTTCCTAGACATTTTGTTGACTAAGGATTATGTAAATCAAAGCCTTAGGAGTGAGATTTACAGGAAACCCACTTATTCTAATGCGTTCCTTTACTACACTAGCAGCCATCCCAAACATTAGAAAAGAGCGGTCGTAAAAGGGCAGATGGTAAGGGCTGCTAGGATGGTTTCAGATCACGAAGATTTTTTAGTTGAATGTGAGCGTTTAACTGGCATGTTTATTAATAGAGGGTATCCTTCAGGCCTTGTTCTTGACATAAAATCAGAAGTCACCAATAAAAGGAATTTAGGTTATTATAAACCAATTTTGTCTATGGTTAGACATGCCTCACATGGTGACAACATAGAGAACAGTGTTTCACTTAAGAACCAAACAGCCCCTTTTGCTACTAGATTTTTGTGTACCTTTAGTTTAGACCATTTAGCTATTTCCAAAGTGCTAAATAAGAATTGGTCCTTGCTTATTGAAGACCGTTATTTACTTAATAAGTTTGGTGACAGCCCTAAAGTTACCTTTAGGAGAGGACAAAATTTGAAATCATTGTTAGAGGTTAAACCAAAAATTACGAGAGTTCACAAGGTAGGCATGACAAAGTGTGGGTCATGCAAGCAGTGTAAACGTGTGCATAGATGCTAAGATTAGGCTGAGAGACCAGGTCTATAAAATTAATGGCAAATTTAATTGTGAGACCAAGGCTGTTTATGCTAGCTGTCAAAGATGCAACGCATTTTATATCGGTAAAACTGAAAGGAAAATCAAGCAGTGCATCTATGAGCACATGTATGCCATAGCTAGAGGCGATCATAACAACGCCCTTGCTAGACATACTGGTTATTGCCCTGATCATTTTTTCAAGTTTACAGTTGTGAATAAAGTTGATTGTGACTTTAGAGGTGGTCCTTGGCAAAATCTTTTGGAAATCTGTGAACTTTTCTGGCAGATTCAAGCAGTCACTATGTGTACCCAGGTCTGAATGACCATGTGTCTATCAGTTGTATCTTAAAGAATTTGTCTTTAAAAAGATAATATGGGTAGGTTGAACATATGTTTTCATTGTTTTTATCGTTTTTATGGTTTTAAGCTTATAGGTTTAATGAGAAGTTAATTGGATCGACGGTTATTTAAGATTACAATAATCTTTTTTGTGTTGGTTTTTAATTATGGTGCAGTAGGATTTTAGTTTGTTGTACTTGCACCTTTTAGGACGAAAGTACTTTGCTGGTGCTAGTAATAGGAACACACCCCCTTATGGGTCTATGTGATTTGTTAGTTTGAACACTTAATTAGCATAATTGATTGTATACAAATGCGTTTGTTATTCAGAGATGTAAAACTTTTTTGTCTGAGGAAGGAGCGCCATTGAGTTCTCCGAAAGCGTGTGCTTACTTCATTAAATTTACATTTTTTATTGTCAGCCTTGGACTTGTGCTTTCTACAGCTCATTCATTTGGTTTATATGCAAACAGTAAAAGATTTCCTTCAGGTACAACCTCTTAGGTTCAGCAGGAATTTTCCCTCAAAACACTGGTCCTTTCCCTCACCTAGCAGACAGGGGCAAGGTAAGCTCTGCAGGGACAGACCACCCAGGCTCCCACCCCAGGGTCAGCAGAGAAACAAACAGTGGACCACTTCCACTGCAAAGGCAGGGAGTTCTAAGCCATCCCTCTATGGCAAAAACTCTGAATGACTCCCTCTTTCCACTCACCAAAAACTAGGAAGAAGGCTTTCTGTAACAAAGGACCAATGGATCTAAAAGATCATTTTTCAGAGATACAAATTCTCCTTCAGTGAATTCTCAATTCTAAGAGGGTACCCAACCTTGCCTCCAAATCAGTGGTCAGAAGCATTGAAACAAGTCCAAACTCTCATATCCCAAGGGGCAGTAGAACCTGTCCCCTCAGATTAAACAGGCAAAGGCTTTCATTCCAGACTATTCCTTGTTCCCAGAAAAGAGGGCAGTTGGTGCCCCATCCTGGATCTATCCATTCTGAACACCTACCTGGTGGTCCCCAAATTCAAAATGCTAACCTTACAGCAGCTGCTGCCTATGCTGGCAAAAATGCCTGGTTAGTAACCCTAGATCTAAAGGATGCCTACCTCCACATCCATAGGTTCATAGGTTTATACTAGGCTATCTGCCCTAAGGCATTTATAAGCCTAGCCCAGAGTTTTGTGGCTTACGCCACCCCTTATGTTAAAAAAATACTGTGCCCATTAGTTTGTTGTGCCTCTGTCCAGCAGTGACACAGAGATGATTCCCGGGGTAAACCTACGATCTCCCATCCACCGGTCAAGATTTCTCTTGAACATAGCCAGCGAGGTGCTCTGCCTCACATGGACCGGGATTTTATTCCACAACATAGGGAGTCTCTGGGTGACAAATCTATCCCTCCAGCATGTCCTATATATATCCGTGCTAAGGTTTAAGTCACTTGCTCTAGTGGATCTGGTAGATTTGGATTTTTTGAGGTGGAGCATGTCCATTAATTCCGGGTTGGACATGGCCTTGTATGTCAGGCACAGGTCACCTCTGAGCAGACGGTATGCGACTGAATAGAGCTGGAGTTTCTTCAGTCTGGCAGCATATGACAGATTTTGGAGTCCCTTTATCCTTTTGGTGAGGAACTTTTGGGGTCTCTCTAATTGCTGCAGGTGTCGGGTGAGATGCATCCCGAATGGGAGTACAGGGGAACAATGACCTCACTTGATCTGGATGTGAATCCCTTCATGATCAGGTGGGCAATGTAGAAGGTTTTTCTAACCACTTTAGCAATGCGAGTGTCAAAAGAAAGGCCACTGTCAACCTGGGTCCCCAGGTCCGTGATAACCTCTTCTGTGCTTAGTGGATTGCCACCTATATGGTAGCTTGGGGTTACCTTGTTTTTCCTGAAGGGTATGACTATACATTTTTTGGCATTTAACTTCAGGCCATGGCTCTGGCACCAGCTATCAGTTTCCATGAGACCCCTCTGAAGAATATCTGTGTCCGATGTACTTTCCACTATGGCTCCCAGTTTGCAGTCATCTGCAGACTTTTTCAGCCATAGTCCTCCTATGTTTGCCTGTACTTCTGAGAAGTAGATGCCGAACAACAGGGGGCCAAGGACTGAGCCCTGTGGGACACCACTTGCGACCGGCTTGGAGTCTGACATGGCGCCAGCTACTCTAACCCTGTGGGTTCTGTCCTTTAGCCAGTTTGCAATCCATCTTGTGACGTATGGGTTTACATTTAAGCTGGCAAGTTTCTCTATAATACCCGAGTGGGGTATTGTGTCGAAAGCTTTTGCAAGGTCAAAGTAGGCTGTATGGACTGCCTTTCCCTCATCAATGGCCTTGGTGACTGTTTCGAAGAAGTCGACCAAGTTCAAAAGGCCTGATCTGCCCTTGACAAAGCCAAACTGGGTCGGGTCCAATGTCTGCAAGTCCCCTATGTCTTTGTTTATGAGTTCCATTATGATCCTCTCCATAGCTTTGCAGACCAGGCTTGTTAAGCTTATGGGGCGGTAATTACCAGGGTCCGTAGAGGCACCACCTTTGTGGAGTGGGACCACAGTTGCCGTATTCTCCTTGGGCACATATCCTGTGGTAAGGCTAAGATTAAACAGCTGCCTTATGTGCGGGTTTAGTTCCTCATTGAGTTCGTGTAGCACACAGCCGGGGACACCATCCGGTCCAATTGATGCTGTGTTTTTAGCTTTAGAGATAGCATCTTTCACCTGCGCATTGGAGATGTCTGGGAGGCTGCACTCCGCTGGGATAGTTATCTCTCCTTTTGGGGGGGGAGAGGGGGGTGAAGTTTGCACTGAACTTGTCTGCCAGTATGTTGGCAATGTCTGTGGGTTCAGTGATTTTTGTATCATTTTGGACTAATTCTGAGCATATCTGGGAGTTTCCACCCAGGTTTCTAACATAGCTGAAGAAGGCCTTATATTGTCTTTTGAATCTATGGCAATTTTTCTCTCAAAGTTGGCCTTGGATGATTTTATGAGTGCTCGTATTTTTTTACTAATAATGATCAAAGGTGTCTTCTCCTTTATGGATTTTGCTCTAACATGTAACAGCTTTCTCCTCTTATTGTAAAGTTTGTTTATGGCTGGGGTCCACCAGACTGGACGTTTGCCCTTGGTGGAAAGAGTCTTGGTTTTATTAGGGATTGCCTGATCCATGCAGTCCTGGAGGTGTTCGTAGAAGGCATTTGTAAGGGCTTCCGCAGCTTGGGTTGTGGTTTCGACTGGCTCGGGGGCCTTGAAGGATACCACACCAGTCTTGAGTAGTGTGAAGTTTGCTTTAGAGAAGTTCTTCACTGTGGTCTTTTTGTTTGGGGTGGGGGATGTGGATATCCAGTGAGATTAGTTTATGATCTGATCTCACCAATGAGGGATATACTTCGGTGTGGAGCATTTTGTCCCCATGTTTGTGATGATGAGATCTAGTATATTTTCTCCTCTTGTGGGAACGGTGACTAGTTGTTCCATGGCATTTGAATTTATGAACTCCAGGAACCTTTGGGCTAGAAAGTTTGGGCTTGAGTAATGTTCCCAGTCTATATTCGGTAGTTGAAGTCACCCAATATAATGGTGTTTGGAGATACATTTATACCCTCCAGTGTCTTCAGGAAGGTTGTGTGGGGTTCCTGAGTTTGAGAGGGTGGCCTGTAGCATGCTACAAATTGTAGAGCAGTTTTGCCTATGGTTAATTGCACCTGGATGGTTTCCGATGCTTGCGTTGCCACCAACCTGGAGGTGTGGGTATCCTTGATGAATATGGATACACCCTCCTTTTGTGGTGTGGTCCGGTTTTGGGGCGGAATGCATGATATGAGGTAAAATCTGATAGTGCCGGGTGCTCTCAGGAGCCTTGAACCAGGTTTCAGTTACAGCACAGACATCGATGTTCTCCATACTGAGAAGGGCCTCGAGTGCGTGCATTTTGAGATTTAGACTTCTGGCATTGAGCAGCATTACCCTTAGTTTCTTCCCATTTTGTTTTCTAGGGTGGTAGGTTTAGAATTTGAGCCTTGCCTAAAAAGGCACTATGGGGTGGCAAGAGCCTTAGCCAATATCCAGAATCCCAGGGTGACGGTGCAAGCCGTCCCTTGAAGCAGCGTGGCTTGTCAAGTATGTCATCCCAGGCAGACAGACACTGGATCCCCTTTGAATGACACCAGAAATTAAGCCAATTGTTAAAGCTGATCATCTTGTCTCTATGTTGTGGCATCATTCTTGGTGAAGGAAGGATGCTGCTCAGGGTCAGGGTCATACCTGCCTGGGCTACATAATCAGAGAGCTCCTCTATGTCTTTTTCATGTAGTCCAGGGAGGTACGTCTCAGGTCATTCACACCAGCATGGACAATGACTGTGTCATATTTGTACTTGCTGTGGAGTGACCCAGTGCTTGTGTTATGTGGCGGATTCTAGCCCGATAGGCAGCTTACTGTGACCCTCTCCTTGTTCAGCCTGGTGAGTGGGACGTCAGTGTGTCTGACTATGGAGTCACCTATGACAAGTATGTTTGGTGTTGTATTTGGCCTTAAGGGCTGTGACTGCTTTGCACACTGATTTTGTGGTTTATGTGTTGCCTGTGGTGTGTCATGAGGTGGCGGTTGCTTGGGTGTCTGCTTTGGAGGCCTCTGCTGTTTAGGTAAATTTTTGCTCAGAGCCTCCGAGTATGTCTTTGTGTGTTTATGTGTTTGATTCATTGTTGTGATAGCTTTATGTGAGACTGGTTTTGTGGTGTGTGTAGTTGCCTTCTCCTCCTGTCTGGTCTTGTCAGTCCTGAGTTGAGAGAGCTCAGCCTCCAGTTTGGCTAAATAGCTGCATCTCTCGCAAGTATTTGTGTTATGTGGGAGGAGGAGAGGGTTGTCTGTGTACATGAGGCAATTGTAACATTGCCTCAATATTCCCAGATTCACCAACTGGACAGGAGAGGACGCCAGCATCTGGCCCTTCGACATGCTAGAGAAATTAAGAAGTTAGGGGTGTAACTGAATAAGAGAGGACTTAGTAAGGAAGTGGGTACTCCTGGAGGGGGTTCGCTAGTGAGGGACTTTGTATAATACAGAAGTGCTAAACCTGAAAAGAAGATGCTTTTTTTTTTTTTTTTTTTTTTTTTTTTTTTGGAGAAAAAAAAAAAAGCTTTTAGGAACAAGTGCTGCGCTTTTTAGTTAAGGGATGTACTGTTTAGATTACTAGTAGAGCAGTTCTAAGGGAAAAAATGAAGAACAGACTTTATGGAGCCAGAAAAAGTTTAACCTTGTTAAACCGGCGCTGCCCGATGCTGCTCTATTGGCAACTCCGCGCTAAAGCGTGCTTGATAGCAGGGGCTGAAAGAGCCAGGAATTGACCCAATACGGCCAATAAAACTACAGTTTCAAGTCAGTAACCACTCCCACGGGGGGCAGGGAAGCTGCTCAGTGTTTTTCACTGCCACTGATCAACAGAGAGACTTTCCTTTAGCCCAAGCAAAAATGGCCTCACAGAAACTTACAATCAGTTCAAGAACAGCAAGCCTGTAACTGAACATGTTCTTCATTCCACATTGCTGCAGTCCTAACTATTGGGTAGTCCGCTGTCCAGTCGGCCCGAATACCAAAGTATATGGCTGACGTCGGTCAGGGCGCATTAGACTGACGTCAGTACGTCAGGGTACTAATGCGCATGACCGACGTCATATCCTCAGTCTTTTTTGCCGCATGGTCCGATGCAGAAGCAATTTTGCGAGTGCAGGTTGGCGTTCTGAAAATTTCTGAAGTCAGAGTTTCAGACCGAATCAAAGTTGGCTAAGTACCCGTTAGAATATTTTGGTTTTTCTTGCCTCAGTATTTAACCGGATGTCAGAAAAAGTGAATAACTGTATTTCTTGTGGGAAACAGATACCTCATAGGGATTACCATACTTTGTGTATACCTTGTTTAGGGCCTGAGCACGACGTTGTTGGATGCCGTTCTTGTGCTAGATTTAACAAACGCACTATTAAGAGAAGGTTAGACTGTGCCAGGTTAGTGTTTGGGAAGCGTTGTAACTATAAAATGCCGCCGGATGCTCCGGCGCCAACTTCGCTAAAACGCAAGGACAAAACAGCAAAGCCTAGGGGAAGAACCGACAGTCCCAGACGTCGGTTCTTTAGAGGGCTCAGTGGAGCCGGAGGTTTTGCCAGGTGTTTCTTTGGAGTCTCAGGGAGAGACTTTACTGTTACAGGATGTTTCCTCTCAGGAAGTAGGCCAGGCTGAGGGGGCTTCTCAGGTGGCTGTTCTTCCCTCACTTCCTAAGGTGGTTAGGGCCTCCCCTTCTGTTTCCAAGGCTTCCTTAAGGGGCAGGCCAAGTTTTGCTTCAGTGGGGGGTTTCTCCTAGTGCTTCAGGGTCTTTGCCTAAGAAACATATGCTTAAAATGGCAGAAGATTTGATTACTATGATAAGGGGTTCTATGCCCCCTCCTGATAAGAGGCCTAGGGTGGAACCTGAGCTTGAGAGTTTTGAGCAATGCTCGGAGGCTTCTGAGTCTTGACTGAAGACTTGCAGGAGTTCCCTACTTATTCTGATTCTGATGTGGATGATTCTACTCCTTCAGCTTCTCCTCCTGAGGATTTTTCATTTTCAGAGACTTTGCATTCCATGAGGGAGCATTTTAAATGGGAAGGCCAAGATTTCTCTGATTCCAGGAAAAGGCTTAGGGAGTTCTTGTTTTTACCCCAGCATAGGCCTTTAGCTATACCTCCTGTTTTGAATGTGGTGGAAGATGTTTTGCAGAGGCTTCCTGAATCCTGATTCTTTGCCTCCTGCCCCAGTTAAACCGGATAGGTATTATAGGGTGCCTGAAGCTCATAAGTATCTTTTTAAGAGTCCTAGGGCAGACCCGGAAACTGTCTCTCAGGGGCCTAAAGGTGTAAAGGCCTCAGTTGTTAAAAATCCTGTCCCTCCTGATAAAGAGGCAAGGGCTTTGGATAGATGGGGAAAGAAAGTGTATACTTCTTCCACTTTAGCCATGAGGGCGTTGAATTGTCAGTTTCACATGTTAAAATATCAGAATTATCTTCTTTCACAGTTGAAATCTAAGGTGGATGCTCTGGCGGAAGGTATTGACTGTAAAGAGTTGCAAGATTTAGTTCATGTGTCTGAACAGGTGGGTAAACATTCCTTGCAATGTGGTTTTGATGCTGTGCAGGCCTCCTCCAGGGTGGCTGCCACTGGTTCTGTTCTTCAGAGGCACGCCTGGTTGAGAGATCAGAACTTAGCTGAGCATGTTAAGACAAGGATTTTGGATGCTCCTTTGCAGTCTGATGTGTTGTTTGGTTCGCCTGTGGAAGCAGTTTTGAAGAAAATGGAGGACAAGGCTAAATCTATGCAAACTGTTAAAGATTTTTTACAGGTGCAGCCTCCGTAGTTTAGTAGAAATTGGCGTGCTAAGGGTTGGACTTTTCCTGCTTATGATTCCCAGTCTAGAGGTAGGTCTAGGCGTGGTAGGGGCAGAGCTCAGGGTTCTTTTCGGCCTAGGACAGGGAGTTCCCCTGCTCAGAATTCTGGGGAGGGCAGGGGTCAGTCCTTTCGTAAGCAGACCCAATGACCTGCCTTTTCAGCTGCCAGTTCCTTCTCGCCTGGCAGCACCGTTGGGAGGAAGGCTGTCTCTTTTCAAAGAAAATTGGGATTTAATTACCCAAGACAGATGGGTTCTGGATATTATTCACCACGGTTACAGGTTTTATTTCCATACCTTGCCTCCTTTCAAAGGCATGCCAGACATTCCTCCTCTACAAAGACAAGAGGCTCACAAGCAAATTTCTCTGTTACTCCAAATAGGGGCCATTCAGCGGTTCCTGTGCCAGAAAGGGGCCTAGGATTTTATTCTCGCCTGTTCTTAGTACCAAAAAGGGGAACACGTGGAGACCAATTTTGGATTTATCTATCCTCAACACTTATCTGGACATTCCCAAGTTCAAGATGTTGACGTTACAACAGCTTTTACCTCTGCTGGGCAAAGATCACTGGATGGTAACTTTAGATCTCAAGGAGGCTTACCTTCATGTGCCTATAAGACTAAGTTGCAGAAAGTATCTGCGTTTCGAGCTGGAAATTCTCATTATCAGTTCTCTGCATTGCCCTTTGGCTTATCTACTGCCCAGAGTATTCACAAAGGTTCTGGCTCCAGTGATAGCTTACTTCAGGCTAAAAGGAATTCAAATCTATCCTTACTTGGGCGATTGCCTGATTCTGGCTCAAGAAAAGGAAGACCTTCTACAGCATTTGGAATATGTCATAGCAGTGCTAAGATGCCTAGGGTATTCTGTGAACGAAATAAAGTCCAGTCTAGTACCCTCTCAAGACATGTGCTTTCTGGGTGTGAGACTGAATACAGCAGCCCAGATGGCCTTTTAACCCCGGACAAACAAAAGAATCTTTCCAGTTACTTCCATCAACTATCTCTTCAGTCCGGGCTGACTGCAAGGACAGTCCTTCAAGCCTTAGGGTTCATGGCATCTTGTATTCTGGTGCTTCCCAATGCCAAACTGCATATGAGGAAGCTACAATGGTATCTCAAAAATGTATGGACACAGCACTGCCAGGATTTGGACACTGTCATTCAAATAATACCTTGCATTCAAAAGGAATTTTGTGGTGGGCTCAGGAATGTCACCTAAACAAGGGACTCTCTGTGACCCGGCCAGAGGCGAGTCAGATTCTAACGACAGATGCCTCAGACATTGCTTGGGAGCTCATCTAAATGGAAAGTGGATACAAGACAAGTGGCCTGCCAGACTACAGCATCTACATATCAACATGAAGGAGATGTTAGCAGTCCAATTTGCATTAATGGCTTTCAAGGAGTTACTTCTTCCAGGGCAGGTGTTGATTCTAACAGACAACACAACTGTCATGTGGTACATCAACAAACAAGGGGGAACACATTCTTACCCATTGTGCAGGCAAGCAATGATTTTATGGGAGACTGCGCTCAGCTTGCAACTAACTCTTCAGGCAAGGTTTCTGCCGGAGCACAGAACTCCTTAGCAGATGTGTTAAGCAGACAAATCATGGATCCCCACGAGTGGAAACTGGATCTTCATGTATTTCAAGAGTTGACAGTGTCCTGGGGAACTCCAGACATAGATCTGTTCGCTTCTCCACTAAACCACCAGCTGCCAAAGTTTTGCACAAAGAGATTTCATCACACAGCTTGGAAAGTGGATGCTCTTTCTTTCAGTTGGAAAAATCTTCATGTGTATGCGTTTCCACCTCTGCCTCTTCTTCCAAAGGTGCTTCTAAAGGTCAGACAAGACAAGCCAAGGATGATTTTAATAGCTCCAGATTGGCCTCGGCAGCACTGGTACCCATTACTGAGGAGTCTGGTAAAGAAGCCTCCATGGCCTTTACCCTTGATTCCACACCTGTTGTCTCAGAGAGACGGTCACCTGCTCAATGTCAAGCTACACTCTCTTCATCTAACAGCCTGGCATATTCTGTTTTGAAAGACAGCAGGTCTCAACTTCCTCAACAAGTTTTAAATGTGATTATGGAAGCCAGGAGACCTAGTACAAGGAAAGTGTACAGAAAAATGGAAGAGATTTTTATTTTGGAGTGCAGCAAACAATTTGGAGATTTGGAGCCAAATCTGAGTGTGGCTCTTCAATATCTTACTGAGTTATTGGACAAAGGTTTGTCTTTCTCTTCCATTAAGATTCATGCTGCAGCAATTTCAGCTCACTATGATTGTGACCCACCATTGTTTTCACATCCTTTGTTCAAGCAATTTCTTAGAGGGGCAAAGAATATAAGACCCCCGTAGAGCTCCTACTCCTGCTTGGGACCTCAATTTTGTGTTGGAGAAACTTACTCTACAACCTTTTGAGCCTCGCTACTGCTGACTTGAAATACTTGTCATGGAAGACTGCTTTTTTGTTGGCCATTACTTCTGCAAGAAGGGTTTCTGAGTTGCAGGCCCTTATGGCAGTGGAGCCTTTTGATTTTTCATAAGGATAGGGTATCTTCACGCACTAATCCTTCCTTTATGCCTAAGGTGGTTTCTAGTGTGGCTTTAAACCAAACTATTCATTTGCCTACTTTTTATGCAGATCCCCAAAATAAAGGGGAAAAGATTTTGCACACTTTAGATGTACACAGGCAATTGCGTTATTATTTGAGCAGGACTCAAGATTTTAGGCAGTCTCAGCAGTTGTTTATTTCTTTTGCTTTGAGTTCTCAGGGCAAGCCTGTGTCTAAACAAACTATTTCTAGATGGATTGGGTGTTGCATTACATTTTGTTATTCCCATCATGGCAAGGAAATTCCAGCTGGGATTAGGCCTCATTCCACTAGGGCTACTGCCACTTCAACAGCATTTCTAAGGGGGGTGGCAACTAAGGATATCTTGGAGGCAGCTACTTGGAGTTCAGTGCATACTTTCTCTAAGCATTATCACCTTCCTCTCTACTCTAAGTCTAGGGCTGGTTTTGCCACAGCTATTTTGCAAGGCATGTTGTCAGTTCCTGCTTTCTTATGATTTGCCAGCCTCCCTTACCTCTGCTTTGGGATTCTACCCAATAGTTAGGACTGCAGCAATGTGGAATGAAGAACATAGTACAGTTTTGTACCTACCATAAATGTAGATGTTCGAGGATCCACATTGCTGCAGTCCAATTTACCTCCCTCCTTCCCTCTGTGTTTAGGGGTGGTTGTGTAGGTGAGGTTATGATCTGCTAATTTTGTATATTTTGTATATATATATATTTTGGTGCAGGTATGTTGGCAGTGTTTGGTTTTGGGCCTTATCTTTTCAGGGTCTTCTGACATCTGGGGCAAGAAAAGACTGAGGATATGACGTCGGTCATGCGCATTAGTACCCTGGCGTACTGGCGTCAGTCTAATGCGCCCTGACCGGCGTCAGCCATATACTTTGGTATTCGGGCCGACTGGACAGCGGACTACCCAATAGTTAGGACTGCAGCAATGTGGATCCTCGAACATCTACATTTATGGTAGGTACAAAACTGTACTTTTTTTAAATCTCAGAAAAGTGGGAAAAAAGCAAGATTTTTTTTTTGTTTTTGTTTTTTTCAGTGATAGCAGAGGTTCACAAGTAATATGAAGTTATAACAGTGCAGTAAATGACCCCACACAAGAGTGCTAGGTCAAAGACAGAAAATATGCAAGTTTTGAGAAAAAAACGATTTTAAAATTAAGTGCAAACAGGAAATTCAGTAAACAGCTTTTGGTTTTGCTCTAAATACAGCTACTAATGCAGAAATCAAGTTTAACAAGCCAGAAAATGCTCAAACTAGGCAGCTATGCAGAAAAACTTATCAAATAAACAGAGAAAAAATACTTAAAATCTCAAAAGTGGCTCATTTCTTCTCTCAGCGTTTTCTCCTCTTGGTGGGTGCTTCACCCATCCCCAATAAGAGAATCCTGCAGGAAATTCCTTCACTTCAGAGCAGACTCACAACACTTTCAGTTCTCTGCCCTACCCTTTGACTTATCTGCTGCTCCCAAGGTATTCAGCAAATGCTTAGCCCCAGCCAGAGTACCTGCAGACAGAAAAATATACAGATTTACCTTTATCTGGATGACTACCTCATTCAGGCAGACTACAAAGAAAAGCTTCTCAAGGACCTCCTCTTTGTCAAAACCCTCCTAACCTCCTTAGGGTACACCATCAACAAGAAGAAATCAAAGCAAACACCCTCCAGGAAGATGCTTTTCTTGGGAGCTCTACTAAACACAGCATCCCAAATGACCTTCCTATCCCCAGGAAAAGCAGAGCTTCCTGCCTATTTCACCCAGCTGGCTTCCAGAAATCACCTCAACTGCCAGGAAGTTCCTGCAAGCCTTGGGGTACATGGCATCTTGCATTCTTCTAATTCCTTTGGCCAGGCTTCGCTTCACATGAGAACACTTCAGTGGTGCCTAAAGAACCTTTGGTGTCAGCACTGTCACCCTCTAGAGACCTCTCTCCCTCTGATTCCCTGTATAAGGGCCGAGTTTCTCTGGTGGGCAGGGGCCTGTGCCCAGAACAAGGGTCTTTCCTTCACCCTCCGCCCAACTGGGCAGACCATTACCACCAACGCCTCAGACATAGCTTGGGGTGATCATCTGGAAGGCAGGTGCACCCAAGGTCTTTGGGATGCCCAGCATCTTCCCTTACATATCAACCAGAAGGAAATGATGGCAGTACAAAAGGCTCTGACTTCCTTTAAACCCCATCTCAAGCCCGTGGTTATCCTTATCAAAACAGACAACACCAAAATAATGTGGTACATCAACAAACAGGGAGGGACCCAATCTTACCCTCTGTGCAGGCTAGCCATACACCTGAGAGCCCAGTACCTACCAGGGATCAATAACACCCTGGCAGACCACTTAAGCAGAAACTTACTGGACCCACACGAATGGCAGCTCCACAGACAAATCTTTTTACAAATCAATCAGGCATGGGGAACTCCGGAGGTTGATCTCTTTGCTTCGCATCTCAACCATCAGCTGAAAAAATTCTGTACCAGGGAGTATCTCCACCTAGTGTGGAAGGTGGATGCCTTGACCTTCCGCTGGAACACCCTCTTTATGTATGCATTACCTCCTTTGCCTCTTATTCCAAAGGTACTGATCAAAATAAGGGAGGAGAAACCAAAGGCCATCCTCATTGCTCCAGATTGGGCCAGACAACATCGGTACTCCTTACTGCACAGCCTGACCTTACAGCCTCCCAGGCAGCTTTCACTGATCTCAGACATCTTAACTCCGGTGTTTGGGGGGGAGGGTGCTGCACCCAGACTTGCAGACTCTCAAACTATCAGCATGGCTAATACTCTAAAGGCAAACAAGGGGCCACTGTTAAGCAAACAGGTCCTAGACATTATCACAGAGGCCAGAAGGCCCAGCACCAGAAAATCTTATGCAGGAAAATAGAAGTAATTTTGGTCCTGGAGCCAGTCCAGAGGGGGCAGTACCTCACAACCTTCCATCATTCTTATCCTGGACTACCTAGCAGAGCAACTTAATAGTGGTTTCTCCTTCTCCTCTATTAAAACCCATGCCTCAGCCATTTCAGCTCATTTTGATACAGAACAGCCCCTGTTCTCCCATCCTTTGATTAAACAATTCCTCAGAGGGGCTTCTAATATCAGACCTCCCAGAAGGACACCCACTCCAGCCCTGGGACCTGAATTATGTTTTGGAAAAACTAACTTTACCCACCCTTCGAACCTGCTGCTTCAGCAGAACTAAGATACTTTTTTCTGGAAGACTGTTTTCTCCTAACTATCACCTCAGCCAAAAGAATTTCAGAACTTCAGGCACTGGTGGCTATTGAGCTCTTCATCATCTTCCATGCAGACAGGGTCTCCCCGAGGACTAATTCCTCCTTTAGGCCCAAGGTGGTATCTAATGTAACTGTCAATCAGGCCATAGATCTACCCACCTTCTTTCCTAACCCTCAAAACAAGGGGGAAAGAATTCTGCACTCACTAGATGTGCACAGACAGCTCATATACTATCTGGACCATACTAAACCCTTCAGAAAAACAGACCAACTATTTGTCAGCTTTGCCCCAGGGGTAGAGTGGAAGCCTATTTCCAAACAAACCATTTCCAAATGGATATCGCAATGTATCCATTTCTGCTACAGATTGCATGCGAACCCTCCCCAGTCTATTTGAACCCATTCCACTAGGGCAGCCTCCACTTCCACAGCATTCCTTAGAGGAGTTCCCACCAGAGACATCCTGAAAGCTGCCACCTGGACTTCTGTCCATACCTTTACCAAGCATTACCACCTACCTCTATTTTCTAAGGCTAGGGCAGGGATTGCCACTGCAGTTCTGCTGGGCATGTTGACCCATTCCTAGGTCTCTTACTAAGCCTACCACCCCTCTCCTCAGCTTTGGGAATCTTCCCACAGGTGATGACTGCAACAGTGAAACACGAAGGCAGTACAGTTGTGTACACTTATAATGTAGATGTTTGAGTGTATTCACTGTTGCAGTCCTGGTTTCCAACCCTCCTCCCTCCTTGTATTTTCTTTTTTTAGGGAGACATAAGTTTCTAAAGGTGGGTTTTAGCCACCAGGACAACTTTGCCATATTTACTTGGGCCTCTGACGGGTTAGGGCAAGAAAAACTGATGTAATGGCTTCGGCTGCTCTCCCTTATAGCACTGATGACCTGATGTCAGGCAGCAAGCGACAGCAGCCGAAGCAGAAAAATATTGACTCTGGTATTCAGGCCGGCCGAGGGCTACCACAGCAGGGATAACCCACAGGTGATGACTGCAACAGTGAATACACTCTAACATCTACGTTTATGGTAAGTGCACACAACTGTATGTTTGACCAGCCTTGAAGTATATTTATTTTTGATGTAGAGACACTTTCATTTTAGTCCCTAACTGTGAAGTAGCTGACCTAAATGTGTGGAAGGCATTATAACCTTGCACTGTTGGTGTGCTCTGTACAGCTTTAAACCATGTTTCTAGGGTAAAGAGAGCTTCTAGGAAGTGGAGTTTTTTGTTTAGACTCCCAGCATTGAGCAGTAATACCTTTAGATTTTCTTGGTTTTGATTTGCTATGTCAGAAGTACTTTCAGTTTGGCATTACCTAAAAAAGGCACTATGGGGGAAGACAATGTTTTAGATAATAATTGAAAGCCTAGAGGGGAGAGGTGCAGACAGTCCCTGGCAAAGCAGAGTGGTCTGTTGACCACCTCCTTCCATGCTGACAAATACTGCACCGCCTTAGAATGACAACAGAAACTAAAACAATTATTAGTCAATCATCTTTTGTTCTTATTGTGGCATCATCCTTGGAGAAGGTAAAATGCTGCTCAATGTAATGCTCATACCAGCCTGAAACATGTATTCAAAGAGCTCCATGATGTCTTTCTTCATATACTGTAGGGAGGTATGTCTCAGGCCATTTACTCCCACATGGACTATGATTGAGTCATGGTAATTGTGATCCAATGATCCAAGTGCATGCGTAATGTGGCATATCCTAGCCCCTGATAAGCAACTTGACTGTAACTTTCTCCTTACTCAGCCTGGTGAGAGGGACATCAGTGTGTCTCATAATGGAGTCTCCAATGACTAGAATGGTGGTTTGTGTGGTGACCTGCCTTATGGGCTCAGAGGTAGATGCTCCATGAGATATAGCTGAGTTCTTGGACTGTTCACCAATTGCCTCTGACCACTGAGCCGCCTTCAATAAATTTCATAAAAGTCAGATCCAACACACCAGATCCTACCTCCTCGAAGCATAAGTCTCCCCAGATCAGGTCATCCTGATACTCATTGGAGCCGATCTCTCCTCTACTCCATTCACCTTTTCTTCAGGAGACTCCTAGGGGACACTTCTTGTCTACCAGCTCCTCTCTTAGGTATTCCACGAGCTTGTCTGAAGCAGAGATGGACAGGATGATAAAGCTTCTCAGAGTTCAGATCCAGATTGGGTTAATCCCAGCTGTATCTCCCATTGGATCCCTGAGCCTGCCCCCCTCCAGCCCTCAACTGATATCTCCTTCTCACATTCATTGTCTGATTTCAGAGCCTTCAGATCTGAGATCCTTGAGGGTGTCCTGGTGTGATCTGAAGACAGGATCATTCTTCAACTCTGACCATGTTCTTGAGTCATCTGGCTCTGATCCTTTCTGAGCAGGAAGACTCTCGGAGCTGAAGTGTCATGGTTGTGGTTGACTCCAAAGTTAACTGAGCCATCCTTGCCTTCAATTGCTTTGGTGCTGGACAGCTAGTGTCAGACTCACTCCTCAGAAAGAGGGCCTGGCAGGATTCAGGGCTCATTGGCAGAGGGGGGGCTTTGTCTCCAGTGCTGCCAGATTCTGTTTCTCCTTGACCCTCTGCCTTTGCAGTAGTGGAGAAGGCCTTCTGTTTGCCTAAAGACATGACATCCTTGCCCCCTTTGGGTCCTGTTTTTATTCCACCATCTTGTTTGAGCTCTGAGCCTCTCACTTCTATCCCACCAGGACAGCCAACCAGATCAAGCCACCAGTCAGTCCCTAAGAATTCCCCTGTGACTTCTGATACCTCACTAGACCATCCCACTGATGAGGTCCCTTGGAAGAGAATGTGCAAAAAGAGACACTTAATTCCCCTCAGAATCTGTCACCAAGGACACTGACTGCGGTGAAGAGGAGGGGCCCCTAGATCACTACCTGAAGATGTCTCCTTTGGAGAAAATCTGAACTTTTGAAGCAAAAAGTTGGATGGTCTTCTGACACCTCCTTCCCCCTTTCGCAGGAAGAGTCAGTGTTGCTGGAAGCTTTCGGATCTAGCCCTGTTGCGTCTTGGGTGACACACCCGGCTAATGAACTGATAGACCTTGTTTCATGCTGTGCATGGAAGGAGCCGGATACTGTAGAGCTTATCCCCAAGTGACCTGATAGATTTTTAGCCCCCCCCCCGAAAGATGAGAACACACTGGAGCAAGGGGGTCCCAGAAGATGCTATGGTTGTGGCAGCAGCCACTAAGAAAGTACTCGCAGAGCAGAGCTTATCTCACCATCCCCCTAACAGGGAGTCTAGTGCTTTGGACACATTTGGAAAGTGCATCAGTGACCATTGACCTGTGATTAGTGAGTTATTTGGCACACTTTACAAGGTTGCAAAGAGATTTGACAAACAAACTCTTCAAATCTCTGTGTGGGTCCAAGTCTGTGACTCCTGAAAGGTTGCCTGGCTACTATTCCCTGGAGGCAATCAAGGCGCAATTGTTTCTGCACTCAGAAGCCTGGGCATCCATCACGATACTTGGGTACAGATCCTCAATGTTCCACCCAATCAGAGAGAGGCAGCAGCCCTGGAAATAAGAAAGGTGTTTATATAAAAGTCATCCAGAAATTCCAGCAGAGTAAATTGGATCCAGAATGTGTACAAGATTCTTTTTAGTGCCATAAAAGATAAGGAACTTAAGAACCATGTTGGATCTCAGCAAACTAAACCAGTATGTGAAATACTCCAAAGTTCTGGATGGTCATGAATCGGTCCATTTTGTCCATGCTGTGAAAGGTCTATTGGATGTGATTAGTAGTATGCATCCTGAAGATCCATGACCTCAAAATGAACAGGCAGTCCTGAAGATAGCTGCGCTTCTGGCTGGAAGACTGTCATTATCAGTTCAGAGCACTACCCTTTGGCCTCACCACAGCCCCCAGGGTGTTCACCAAATGCAGGGTGGTGGTAGCAGTTTACCCAAGACTGCTATGATTCCAGGTATCTAGTCATCTGGCTCCTGACTGCTCCAGCCAGGCATCTTCTTGTACAAGCAAGGGATTACTTGCTCCAGTTATGTCACCATCTGGGCATCACAGTCAACTACAAGAAGTCACAACTCACACTACACAGAACCTGGAGTTCATGACATGGTCAGTCGGGTAGCATCTCTTCCTTCAACAAGAGTAGAAACCGTCAGGTCCTAGGAATGAGAAATCACTTCCCTTACCTTTCTCCAGCATGACTAGTCTTGCAAGCCTTAGGGTCCATGGCAGCAGGAATAACTCCAGTTCCATTAGCTAGACTTCATATGCAGGTTCTACAGTGGACTTTGTCAGTACAGTGGTCTATTCTTCAGCAGCCCTTGTACAATGCAGTCAGGATTACACAAATTTGTAAGGAGCACCTTCTCTGGTGGATCCATTTAGACGAAATTTCTCATGTCCATCTATTTGTTCTCCCTCTACCAGTAACCACAGATGCCTCCTGGGGGGGGCCTTTCTTGGGAAAGACAGTCCAAAGTACATGGTTCACACAAGAGGCCAATTCCCGTATCAATATCCTGGAGATGAAAGCCATCCTCCTAGTGTTTCAGGACTTTTACTATGCTCTCCCCTCCTGGATGTTTCCAATCCAAATGGATAATATGTCTGCAGTCTGGTGCGTCAGCAACCGAGGAGGGGGGGGGGGGACAAATCTTACCCTCTATGTAGCAAAGCAATGCGAATGTGGCAGTAGGCAATCTCTTCTGGTCACACTCTCATTGTAACGCATATTCTCATTGTAACACATATACCAGAGAAAGCCAGTGTGCTTGCAGTCAAATTAAGCATGTCTATTCTGATGCCTCATGAGTGGCCGCTGTCAAAGCAGTGGAGAGAATTTTCTCTCGATGGGGCCAGCCATGCTGTGATCTCTTCACTTTTCCCTTCAACAAGTGCAGCAGGATGTCCTTCAAGGATGCATCTGCAGTCCTAACATATGGGTTGTCCTGCCTCAGGCAGCCCTTCGGTCGGCCGGATTCCAAAGTCTGGGTCTGGCCTCGGCTGATGTCGCACTTCACCCGACGTCATAGCTGCTGTGAATTGGGTATAAAGGCATTAGCCAACGCCATTTTCCTCAGTCTTTCTTGCCGCGCGGTGCCTGAAGCAGAAGCTGTTCGCAAGTGCCGGTCGGTCAGATCCAGAGATTTCTACTACCGAAGACTTCTAAAAAGCTAAGTACCCCGTTGGGGACTCTTTCTTGCCTCAGCCGATGTCAGAAAAAGTAAATAATTGTTTAACTTGTGGGAAACAAATACCTCATAAGGATTTCCACTCTTACTGCCTTCCTTGCTTAGGCCCAGACCACGACGTATCAGCTTGTCTAGCCTGTGCTTCCTTCAACCGACGGACACTTAGACGTCGGTCGGAGTTTGCGGAGGAGTTTTTTGGTCCCGCTTTTGCTTACAAAATGCCATCGGAGACTCCGACTTTGCAACTAGCTAAAAAGCATAAGGAAAAGGACCGACACTCGCGGTCCGCGGTTTCGGCCGAAACCACGGTTAAGCCTACCGCGAGTGTCTCGGTTTCGGCTGAAACTGAGTCCTCGGTTCTTCCTTCGGCCGAAAGCTTACCTCCGACAGCCGAGGCCTCACACAGCATGGCTGAATCTGCTACCGAAATTTCTCCTGCTGTAGCAGGCACCCAGGATTTATCAGATACTATTCCTTTAGACATATCTACTCCTGCACGTGGAGCTGCTAGGCCCCCTGCATCTATGTCCATCAAGGCTTTTTCTAGGGCTAAAGCAGCTAAATCTTCTAAGGCCTTGCCTGCTAAAGCCCCACACAGGCCTACTTCTAGTTCCCAAATGCTTAGCCTGGCTGAGGATCTCATTTCCTTGATCAGGGGATCCCAACCTCACCCAGATAGGGCCTCTCAACCCCCTCCAGAGAAAAGGCCTAGAGCAGAGCCCCCCAATCCAGTATCCACTGACTACTCCTCGGATGAGTCAGAAAATTCAAATCCTCCAGAAGGCCCTTAGGCCCAAGAGGATTTTGATGCAGAAGACTCCATTCCTTCTGCCTCTCCTCCTGAGGAATTTTCTTTTGGGGAAACCTTGCATGCTATGAGAGAGCATTTCCAATGGCAGGGCCAGGATTTCTCAGATTCAAGGAAAAGGCTTAGGACCTTTTTACATTTACCACAGCATAGGCCTTTAGCCATTCCTCCAGTACTAACAGTTGTGGACGATGCATTTAATGATGCCTGTACTGCTCCTGACTCTCTTCCCCCGGCCCCTGCCAAACCCGACAGATATTACAGGGTCCCGGACACACACTTTCACTTGTATAAGGCTCCTATTGCAGATCCTGAAACCATTTCTCAGGGCCCCAAAGCTGTAGCAGCTGCCTCTGCCAAAAACCTTTAGGTCAGCCATGACTGGAACCGTGATCAGAAGGCATGCATGGTTAAAAGAGCAAACCTTACCAGACCATGTCAAGTCAAGGCTCCTAGATGCTCCCATGGAGAAACAAAGTTTGTTTGGTTCCCCTGCACAGCAAGTGCTAAAGAAGGTGGAAGAAAAAGCAAAATCTGTTCAAACAGTCAAGGATTTCTTACAGGTCCAACCTCCCAGGTTTAGTAGAAATTGGCCTACGAAGACTTGGTCCTTTCCAGACACCTCCAGAACACAGAGAGGCCGAAATAGGCGCCCAAGAGGCAGAGGTCAATCCAGAGGGGCCTACAGGGGATGTCAGTTGCAGCCTAACAACCAGAGAAGTACTGCCACAGATCCAGCTACTTCCACTTCAACAGGACAGACACAATGACTTGGCTCTGATACCGCCTACCAGGGGACAATTGGAAGCACCCTTGGGCGGAAAACTAGCCTTATTTTCCGTAAACTGGCATTTCATTACAGGAGACAAATGGATTTTACAGACAATAGACAAAGGCTACAGGTTTCACTTCCACACTCTACCAAAAAAGAGAGGAATGCCAAACCTACCACCAAACCAAAAAACAAACGCTCTAGGACAAATCAACCACTTACTAAGAATGAGAGCTATAGAAAAGGTACCACCAATGGAACAAGGGCAAGGATTTTACTCCAGACTTTTCCTGGTACCAAGAAAAGAAAACCAATGGAGGCCTATTCTCGACCTGTCCGCTCTCAACACATATCCCATTGTTCAAAATTCAAAATGCTGACCCTACAGCAACTTCTTCCCATGCTGGGCAAGGAGTCTTGGCTGGTGACTCTAGATCTCAAGGAGGCATACCTGCACGTCCCTATACGACCAGATTGCAGAAGATACCTCAGATTTCTTGCAGGATCAGAGCATTATCAATTCTCAGCATTGCCCTTTGGCTTATCTACTGCGCCCAGAGTATTCACGAAATGCCTGGCATCAGTAATTGCTCATTGCAGGCTTCAGGGAATTCAGATTTATCCATACCTGGACGACTGCCTGATACAAGCGGACAACAAGACCAAATTAACACAAGATTTGGAAAAGGTTATACAACTACTGCAAGCCCTGGGATACACAGTCAACATGAAAAAGTCAAGACTGTTACCATCCCAGAGGGTAACATTCTTGGGTGCAGAACTGGGTACTTCAAATCAGATGGCATTTCTCACAGCAGAAAAACAAAAGCAACTACCACTCTATTTCAGGGCATTGACAACACAGAACCAGCTTACAGCAAGGAAAGTCCTGCAAGCCCTGGGTTACATGGCATCCTGCATAATATTGGTTCCACATGCCAGGCTGCATATGAGGAAGTTGCAATGGTACCTAAGGAATATATGGTCTCAACACAAACACAGCCTAGAAGTTCAGATTCCAATAATCCCATGCCTGAAGCAAGAGTTCCTGTGGTGGGCTCAGGCCTGTCTGTTGAACAGAGGACTGCCCTTCCACAAACCTCACCCAAGCCAGACTATCACCACGGACGCCTCGGACCTAGGCTGGGGGGCACACATGGTGGACAACTGTATACAAGGCCTATGGACACAAGACCAGCTGAACCTACACATAAATCAAAAAGAGATGCTGGCAGTGAAACAGGCAATCCAGACATTCAGACCGTTTCTTCAACAGGGTCATTTGCTGATAAGGACGGACAACACCACAGTCATGTGGTATATCAACAAACAAGGAGGCACACATTCATATCCTGTATGCCGGATGGCAATGGACCTGTGGAATGTAGCCCTGAACCTCAACATTCAGCTCCAGGCCATATTTGTGCCAGGAAAAGAAAATATTCTAGCAGACACCTTAAGCAGAACTACCACGGATGCCCACGAATGGATGCTGCATCCAGACATCTTCAAATCCATTACAAAGAAATGGGGACTACCAGAAATAGACCTGTTCGCATCCCCACACAACCACCAATTGAGGAAATTCTGCACAAGGACATCCCACCCACTAGCTTGGAAGGTGGACTCCCTCTCCTTCAGTTGGGAAAACCTGACAGCATATGCATTCCCACCTCTTCCTTTGATGCACAAAGTGCTTCTGAAGATCAAAGAAGATCGCCCAAGGATCATCCTGATAGCTCCAGACTGGCTGAGGCAGCATTGGTACCCGTTACTGAGGAGTATGGCTCGGACACACGCATGGCCCCTACCTCTAGTTCCTTTACTGCTAACACAGAACAACTTCAAGATCCTACACCCAAACTTGAAAACACTACAGCTGGCTGCCTGGAATATTTTATAAAACAAAATAACCCAGATTTATCCCAGAGGGTTAAAGACATTATACTGGAGGCTCGCAGACCCTCCACAAGGAAGGCTTACTCAGCCAAATGGAAAAGATACCTCATTTGGAGTGCAGCAAAAGGAGAAAGTGTATCATTACCAAACATAGCTAACATCCTGGAATACTTAGCAGACCTTTTCCACAATGGCCTGTCTTACTCCTCCATTAAGATTCATGCATCAGCAATTTCAGCAAAATACAACATGGATCCTCCAGTCTTCTCTCATCCTCTACTCAGGCAGTTTCTGAGAGGAATTGAAAATGTAAAGCCTCCAAGGAAGCCACCTTTGCCTACATGGGACCTCAACTTTGTCCTGGAAAAGTTAACACTCCCCCCTTTCGAGCCAGCAGCAACAGCAGAGTTACAGTTCTTATCTTGGAAAACTGCTTTCCTGCTTGCAATCACTTCAGCAAGAAGGGTTTCTGAATTACAGGCATTAATGGCAGTACAGCCCTTCCTTATCTTCCATCAGGATAGAGTATCCTTGAGAACCAACCCTACCTTTATGCCAAAGGTGGTCTCCAGGGTATCATTGAACCAAGCAATACACCTACCAACATTCTTCCCCAACCCACAGAACAGAGGGGAAAGACTACTACATACCTTGGATGTGCACAGGCAATTGTGCTACTATCTGGACAGAACCAAGAACAATAGAAAAACTGACCAGCTTCTGGTAGCATATGCAACAGGAATGGAAGGAAAAGCAATTTCAAAACAGACAATCTCAAAATGGATAGGAAATTGCATTAGATTTTGTTACTCTTTTCATGGAAAGACAACTCCAGAAAACATCAGGCCTCACTCCACAAGAGCTACAGCCACTACTACAGCTTTCTTACGAGGAGTGGCTACCAAAGACATTCTAGAGGCTGCTACTTGGAGCTCCGTGCATACATTTGCCAAGCATTATAATCTACCTTTATACTCCAGATCCCGAGCAGGTTTTGCAACTGCTGTTTTGCAAGGGATCTTATCTACACCATAATCACTTTAGTGCCACCTCCCCCAGTTTGGCTATGGTATTCTACCCATATGTTAGGACTGCAGATGCATCCTTGAAGGACATAGTACAGTTTTGTACCTACCATAAATGTAGATGTCCGAGAGGTATGCATCTGCAGTCAGGATTACCCACCCTCCTTCCCCTCTGTGGTACTCCTAGGGTATTTGCCCATCTTGTAGCTAGCTGGGGGAATCTATTATGGTGTATTTGTTTGTATATATGTATATACATGTTATTTTTGTTTGCTCTCTACGGTTTGGAATCATTTGCATTTATCCAAATTTAGCCTTCCTAGAGGGCACCTGGCATCTGGGGCAAGAAACACTGAGGAAAATGGCGTCGGCTGATGCCTTTATACCCAATTCACAGCAGCTATGACGTCGGGTGAAGTGCGACATCAGCCGAGGCCAGACCCAGACTTTGGAATCCGGCCGACCGAAGGGCTGCCTGAGGCAGGACAACCCATATGTTAGTACTGCAGATGCATACCTCTCGGACATCTACATTTATGGTAGGTACAAAACTGTACTTTCTTCACGCTAATCCCCCCGCCCCCGGGGGGAGTCTTTGAGAGATGCTATAGTTCACAGTTGGCCTTCCAGTCTCATTTATGGTTATCATCCATTACCTCTCGTCCGCACATTCCTACAGAAAGCTTACCTGTTGAAGAGTTGAGTTATCCTAATTGCACCTTTTTGGCCATGTCAGATTTGGTTTCCCTTCCTGTGGCCTCATCTTCTGCATCCTCCCTGGATACTGGACCCCAGTCCAGGCTGCCTGTCTCATCTGATGGGGCTGACCCATCTGGATGTAACGAGCCTAAAGTTAACCACATGGTTTCTCCAGTTCCAGTGATGGCTAAACACCCCAGGCTTTCCTTCCCAGTCTAGCATGTTTTCTTGTCTTCTCAAAAGACTTCTACTTGGAAAATCTACAAAAGTAAGTGGAATGAATTTTCTATTATTTCTGTCTGTTGTAATTTTAGGCTATTTGTCTTTGTAGAATTTATATGAATATTTGTTGCTTTATACTGTTATTTCATATATTGTGTGAATGTATATAATAATGTATCCAAATTCACATTATTGTAATGTTAACTCTGTCAGTTCTTTTTGTGGAGTTTCTCTCCTCGGGTCTCCACTGAAAATGGGCCACCAGCCCAGTAGAAAAACCCAATTAACAAAAAACAAATAAATAAATAAATATTTGGGCCATCCAAAGGAATTTGGACCCTTTTTATGCCCAATCTCCATTGTCCTAGAATTGTTAGCATCCCTCTTCAATGAGGGGCTAGTTTCTCAACTATCAAAGTTCAGTTGGCTATCATTTCCAGTTTTCATTCAGGTGAAAATCACACTTCTTTTTTTATAAGTTGTGCAGGACTTTACTGAAAGGCACCTTTATTATTTAGGCCCCCAGTAAAGGACCCTACTCCTCCATGGGATTTAGCTATCTTACTTCAAAGTCTGACTCAAAGTCCATTTGAACTTTTGGCCAAGTCAGACTTTAAATTTTTTGTCCTAGAAGACCTTTTTTCTATTTGCTATTATGTCAGTTAGATGAATATCTGAACTCCAGCCCCTTTCCTCCATCTCCACATTTGATTTTTCATAAGGATAGGGTTTTCTTGCATACCAATCCATCTTTATTTTTACCTAAGGTGGCATCTGAGTCCAACATTAATCAGGTCATTAACCTCCCAGTTTTCTTCCCAAAACTTTCCAGTAAAGGTGAATACATACTGCATCTTTTGGATGTGCACAGACAACTTTGATTTTATCTTCATCAGACCAAAAATTTCAGAAAATCTGACCAATTTTATGTAGCTGTTTCACATAAAAGATTGGGCATGGTAGTGCCCAAAGTGACTTTAACCAAACGTTTGACTGACTTGCATATCCTTTGTCTATAAACAGAGAGGTTTGTCTTTGCCTAAGCCTCCAGTAGCACATTCCACGAGATCTGCGGCAACTTCTTCAGCTTTTTGGTCAAGAGCTTCGATAGATGACATTTGTGTGGTTGCCACTTGGTCCATTGCTCATACTTTTATTGCTCGTTGCAAGTTGAAATTAATTTCTAGGAGTAGAGCTTCTTTTGGCTCCACAGTACTCTGAAACATCCTTCCGTGAAGACCACCCAAGTTTTTTCTAGCTGGGGACTCTGTCCCATCAGTTGAGGAACAAATGCAAGTAACATCAGATACAAAACTTAAGTACTCACCATAACAATGCATCTGTGTTTCCCATTTTCATTCTTCCTCAACTTCCCGCCCTCCTAACCCCCTTCCCTTTCTTCCTGAAGAATACCTGTAGGATATTTTTGAGAAGCAATTGTTCCTTGTTTGAGTTCCAGCTTTATCTCTACTGCTTCTGTTCTGTTTATACAGTATATTATAAACCATTATTACTGATGGCAGCAAAGGTATGGTAGGTTAGATGTCCTTCAAGGATGCATCTGCAGTCATCACATATGGGTTGTCCTGCCTCAGGCAGCCCTTCGGTCGGCCAGATTCCAAAGTCTGGGTCTGGCCTCGGCTGATGTCGCACTTTCCCCGACGTCAGAGCATCTGGGGTATAAAAGCATCAGCCGACGCCATCTTCCTCCGTCTTTCTTGCCGCGTGGTGCCCGAAGCATAAGCAGTTTGCAAGTGCCGGTCGGTCAGCTCCTGTGATTCAGATACCGAAGACTTCGAAAAAGCTAAGTACCCCGTTGGGGACTCTTTCTTGCCTCAGCCGATGTCAGATAAAGTTAATAATTGTTTAACCTGTGGGAAACAAATACCTCATAAGGATTTCCACTCTTATTGCCTCCCCTGCCTAGGCCCAGACCACGACGTCTCGGCCTGTTCAGCCTGTGCTTCCTTCAACCGACGAACTCTTAGACGTCGGTCGGAGTTTGCAGAGGAGTTTTTTGGGGCTAGTTTTGCTTATAAAATGCCGTCGGAGACTCCGACTTCACATTTAGTCAAAAAACGGAAGGACAAGGACCGACACACGCGGGCTGCGGTTTCGGCTGAAACCTCGGTCAGGCCTACCGCGAGTGTCTCGGTCTCGGCTGAAACCGAGTCCTTGGCTCTTCCTACTACCGAAACCATGCAACCGACTACCTTGGCCCTGGAGGCCCCGGCCGAGTCGGTCATTGAATTACCTTCTGAAACCGGTGTCCAGGAATCTTCCGACACCATTACTGTAGATAAGTCTACTCCTGCACGTGGTGCAGCCAGACCCCCTGCTTCCATGTCCATTAAGGCTTTCTCTAGGGCTAAGGCTGCTAAACTTTCTAAGGATTTGCCTCCCAAAGTTTCCTCTCAGAGACCTTCTTCTAGCTCTCAGATTTTTACCCTAGCAGAGGATCTGATTTCATTAATTAGAGGCTCCCAACCACATCCGGGCAGGGGCTCTCAACCACCTCCGGACAAAAGGCCCAGGGTTGAGCCCTCTGATCCACAGTCTTCAGATGAGTCCACGGATGGTTCTGGTCTGTCAGACCACCAGGAGGAGGCTTATTTGGCCTACGAGGATTCTGATGCTGAAGAATCCATTCCCTCGGCCTCCCCTCCTGAAGAGTTTTCATTTGGAGAAACATTACACTCTATGAGAGAACATTTTCAATGGCAGGGTCAGGAATTCTCTGATTCCAGAAAGAGATTAAGGACCTTTTTGCATTTACCTTAGCACAGGCCCTTAGCTATACCTCCTGTTTTGAATGTAATTGATGATGTCTGTTCAGATGCTTGTACTGCCCCTGACTCTCTCCCTCCGGCTCTTGCCAAACCTGATAGGTACTACAGGGTCCTGGATTCACATTTTCACCTGTACAAGGCCCACTCTGCTGATCCAGAAGCTATTTCCCAGGGCCCTAAAGGGGTTGCAGCTGCCACTGCAAAAAATCCTCTACCCTCTGAAAGGGAGTCCAGAGCATTAGAGAGATGGGGTAAGAAAGTGTATACTTCTGCAACTCTTTCCATGAGGGCATTAAACTGTCAATTCCATATGATACAGTATCAAGAGTATTTACTAGATGAATTGCATAAGAAACTGTCCTCTTCTGAACCCCTTGATCGTAAATCCCTTCAGGATCTGGTGCATAACTCCCATCAGGTTAGTAACCATTTCTTGCAGTGTGGTTATGATGCATTGGAAGCTTCATGTAGATCTGCTATGACAGGTGCAGTTATACGTAGGCATGCCTGGCTGAAGTAACAATCTCTGCCAGACCATGTTAAAGCTAAGCTTTTGGATGCTCCTATGGAAAAGCAAAAATTATTTGGTTCCACGGCTCAAGAGGTTTTAAAGAAATTTGAAGAAAAGGCAAAATCAGTGCAAACAGTTAAAGACTTTCTGCAAGTCCAACCACCAAGATTCAGCAGAAATTGGCCTACTAAGAATTGGTCCTTTCTGGACTCAGACAGATCTCAAAGAGGCAGAAATAGACGTGCCAGAGGTAGAGGGCAAGCTAGAGGCTCCTACAGAGGCCGTCAGTGGCAGCCTCCCAACCAGAGAGGTGGTGCAGGAACTACAACTGCTACACCAGGACAGACTCAATGACTTTATTTTGACTCCACCGACCAGGGCTCAATTAGAAGCACCTTTGGGTGGAAAGCTTTCTTTATTCTCAAAAAATTGGCACAGCATTACAAGGGACACATGGACACTGCAAATAATAGACAAAGGATACAGGTTCCATTTCTACTCTTTGCCAAAAAGAAAAGGCATGCCAAACCTGCCACCAAATCAGAGGGCAGAGGCTTTGAAACAAATTACCAACTTAATGCAAATGAAAGCCATAGAAAAGGTACCTCTTTCAGAACAAGGCCAGGGATTTTACTCAAGATTATTCCTTGTTCCAAGAAAAGAAAATCAATGGAGGCCTATTCTCGACTTGTCCGCACTGAACACGTACCTCATTGTGCCAAAATTCAAAATGCTGACTCTACAGCAACTCCTTCCCATGCTGGGCAAGGGGTCTTGGCTGGTGACTCTAGACCTCAAGGAGGCATACCTGCATGTCCCTATTCGACAAAGCTGCAGAAGACACCTCAGATTTCTTGCAGGGTCAGAGCATTATCAATTCTCAGCATTGCCCTTTGGCTTATCTACTGCGCCCAGAGTATTCACAAAATGCCTGGCATCAGTAATTGCACATTGCAGACTTCAGGGGATTCAAATCTACCCTTATCTGGACGACTGCCTAATACAAGCGGACAGCAAGCAAACTTTGTTAAAGGACTTGGACTATGCCATCCACCTGTTACAGGCCTTGGGATATACAGTCAACATCCACAAGTCAAGACTGGTTCCATCCCAAAGAATAACTTTTCTGGGTGCAGATCTAGACACAACCACCCAGACGGCTTTTCTCACAGAAGAAAAACAAGAACAACTACCAGTTTACTTTCAGAATCTCACAAGACAAACTCAGATGACTGCAAGGAAAATCCTGCAGGCCCTGGGTTACATGGCATCTTGCATTCTTCTGATTCCACAAGCAAGGCTTCATATGAGGAAATTACAGTGGTACCTAAGAAGTTTATGGACACAGCACAGTCACAGCTTAGAAGCTCTGATCCCACTCATTCCTTGCCTCCAAAAGGAATTCCTGTGGTGGGCTCAAGCCTGCCGGTCGAACAGCGGGCTGCCCTTCAGCAAGCCAAGAGCCAACCAAACCATCACCACGGACGCTTCGGACCAAGGTTGGGGAGCGCACATGGAGGACAGATGTATACAAGGGCTATGGACACAGAGAGCTGCACATGCACATAAACCAAAAGGAATTGCTGGCAGTGATACACGCAATCGAGGCCTTCAAACCTTTCCTTCAGCAAGGCCACCTGCTCATAAGGACAGACAACACCACAGTTATGTGGTACATAAACAAGCAAGGAGGCACCCATTCCTACCCTCTTTGCAGACTGACAATGAACCTATGGGAACTGGCATTGAAACTCAACATACAGCTACAGTCCCAATTCGTGCCAGGGAAAGACAATACACTGGCAGACAGCTTAAGCAGAACTACCATGGATGCACACGAATGGATGCTACACCCAGACATCTTCTTACAAATCACACATTCATGGGGAAGGCCGGCAATAGATCTGTTCGCTTCCCCCCTAAATCATCAACTGAAGAAATTCTGCTCAAGGACATACCACCCACAAGCATGGAAGGTGGACGCTCTCTCTTTCAGCTGGAAAGCTCTAACAGTGTATGCTTTCCCACCTCTTCCACTAATGACCAAGGTCCTACTGAAGATCAGGACAGAGCAGCCCAGAGTAATCCTGATAGCCCCAAACTGGCCAAGACAGCACTGGTACCCACTGCTAAAGAGCTTGTCACAGGCTAAACCATGGCCTCTCCCCCTATGGCCACTCCTACTGACACAGCACAATTTCAGGACTCTACACTCCAACCTGAAAACCTTGCAGCTAACTGCCTGGAGAATACCATGACTCCTCCTCAGGGTAACCTATCCCAGAGAGTGAAGGATATTATTATGGAAGCTTCACGACCTTCCACAAGGAAGGCATATACAGCAAAATGGAAAAGATTTCACACCTGGAACACAGCAAAGGGCCTAGATGTGACTGTGATGAATATGGCATACATACTGGAATATTTGGCAGAATTGTCCCACAGTGGCCTGTCTTACTCTTCCATCAAGATACATGCCTCAGCAATCTCAGCAGAATACAATCTAAATCCATCTGTCTTCTCTCACCCTCTACTAAGACAGTTTCTAAGGGAATCAAAACATTAATCCTCCAAGGAAACCACCTCTACCTACTTGGGACCTGAATTTCGTGTTGGAAAAACTAACGCTACCTCCCTTTGAACCAGCAGCATCGGCAGATGTACAGATTTTGTCTTGGAAAACTGCCTTCCTTCTGGCCATAACCTCAGCAAGAAGAGTATCTGAGCTACAATCTTTAATGGCGGTGCAGCCATTCCTTATCTTTCATCAGGATAGAGTTTCTTTGAGGACCAGTCCTACTTTCATGCCAAAGGTGGTATCTTTGAACCAAGCTATTCATTTGCCTACATTCTTCCCACAGCCTCAAAATAAAGGGGAGAGACTTCTGCACACCCTGGACATGCACAGACAACTATGCTACTACTTGGACAGAACTAAAAGTTACAGAAAGACTGACCAGTTGTTTGTAGCATATGCTGATGGGGTGCAAGGAAAAGCAATTTCCAAACAGGCAATTTCGAAATGGATAGGAAATCGCATTCGTTTTTGTTACTCCTTTCATGGAAAGACTGTGCCAGCTAACATTAGACCTCACTCCACGAGAGCCACAGCCACCACCACAGCCTTCCTTAGAGGGGTGGCTATCAAAGACATTTTAGAAGCTGCTACATGGAGCTCCATGCATACATAAGCCAAGCATTACAATTTGCCTTTATACTCCAGATCCAGAGCAGGTTTTGCCATGGCAGTCCTGCAGGGTATCTTAACTACACCATCCTTCACTTAGTACCTCCACCCCCAGTTTGGCTATGGTATTCTACCCATATGTGATGACTGCAGATGCATCCTTGAAGGACATAGTACAGTTTTGTACCTACCATAAATGTAGATGTCCGATAGGTATGCATCTGCAGTCAGGTTTACCCTCCCTCCTACCCCTCTGTGGTATTCCTAGGGTGCTTACCCCTCTTTTAGCTAGCTGGGGGAATCTATTATGGTGTATTTGTTTGTATATACATGTATATATATAATTTTGCAAATGTTTGGAATTTTATTGCATTTATCCAAATTTAGCCTTCCTAGAGGGCACCTGGCATCTGGGGCAAGAAAAACTGAAGAAGATGGCGTCGGCTGATGCTTTTATACCCCAGACGCTCTGATGTCGGGGAAAGTGCGACATCAGCCGAGGCCAGACCCAGACTTTGGAATCTGGCCGACCGAAGGGCTGCCTGAGGCAGGACAACCCATATGTGATGACTGCAGATGCATTCCTATCGGACATCTACATTTATGGTAGGTACAAAACTGTACTTTAGGCATTATGGGTAAAGGGGGAGCTGAAGAGTTGAATCTGTGAATCAAGAGAAAGTGGCCAAGCTGGAACTGAGGTCGGATCCAAGACCATTCAGTTGAGGAAGAATGAAAATGAATGCCAAAGATGGATCGTTCTGCTAAGTATGTAACTTTTGTTTAAACATCCTTGCCACCAAAGCAGGCTGATAAAATGCCTCAGCCAAAGGTGGATGGCTGTGCTGTGGCCAAAGCTGGATCCTTTGACTACTCATTGAGTCCTTCTGATGTAATCTCTACAAACCCCCCCCCCCAAAAAAAAAAAAAAACTGCACCACTACACAGAATCTGTCCAAAACCAATTCTGGCAAGTATTTGAGGCAAGGATTCCAAAAAAGAAGTCAGAAGTCGCATACTCTGGCAAAAGGACTTGTTTTGGCAGGTAGCCTCAACTTTTTCAGTTCATATCCAGATAAAATACGAGCTCTTGGTAAGCTCCCACTAGGAAGCCAACTCATGTCATCCTTGTCTCACAATTATGCGTTCACAGAATTCTCCAAATCCATCCTGAAGCAAGAAGAATATTCACCAGGTAAAAAACAGGACCAGGAAAGTTCCAGTGATCAAACCAAGATACACTATGGACTGAGGGTTTGACTTGTCCTCCGTGGCAGTTGGAGTGCCTTTGCCAGACAAGGGAAAGACTCTCTCTTTGGTCCACTCTGTATAGCCAGAAAGCTGTACTCATCCCTAGAGAGGTTTTCACTTGCAAAAGTGGGTCCGTTTCTTCAGATATTCTTGCCAAAGAAGCAAACACTCTAAAACATATATCTTCTCTCATTTGCCCTGGACAGGAGTAATTGATTGGCTTAGCTTAGAGATCTGATGTTGTCTTCTTCATTTTTCCTCACGATAGGGTCTTGGATCTGACCTTTGGATCTGGCTCAGCCACATTCTACAGACTTGGATCCAACTCTCAAGCTCCTCCCTCTTATCTATAATTCCCTACATCCACTCATGTACCTCAGATCTTGTTTGCTACTTCACTGTACCGGACGTGGATTTCGTGCTCTCAAGCTGAGGATAGCTTGTGTGTTGTATGATTATTTTCCTGTTAAAAAAAAAAAAATTGTGCTAGTTATTTTTCTCCTTGTTGTTAAGCTTAAAACTGAAAACTTAGTTAAACTGTGAAACTTATCTGTATTCTTAGCTTAGTTCTGTCAATTCCTTTTCTTCTACTCAGTTGATAGTTGGTGTTTTGGTGGGCTTTTGGCTATGGCTGATAAACCATCTCTGGGGTTCAAGCACTGCACTTCTTGTAGGCAGAAAATACCTAACCAGGCTGCCCACAAGGAGTGCGTGTATTGACTGGGTGCTGATCAGTTGAAAGCAGATTGCACTATTTGTGCTGCCTTCAATCCGCTTTTGTTGGCTGACTGGAGAAATAAATCGATACCTAGGGGCCTTCTTCCCTCCTTGGTGCCAGAGGCTTCGACCCCTTCTTTGGCTGCTTCATCCTCATCTCTGGCTACCACAGAAGAGGCAAAAAAGAGGTCACTCCCTGTTTCCCTGAGGGACACACTCGAGGCTAAGAAGTAGAAAAAAATCATCGGATCAGACTTTCTCGGACCTGAAGAAATTGCCTCCACCCTCAGATCCAACGGCTCCTTTGGATCCAGGGGATGGGGGATGTCATTACCATCTCTCCTCCTCCTTCATCGGCTCTTACTTAGGATCCAATACCTCGGGAATGAAGCACTTTGAGGTGCTCTGCTCTCTCTTCCAGGTCAAAACATTCCCGGTCTCCCTTGTCTGCTTCATCCTGGTCCTGCAGAAGCTGGTCGCAGGTGGATATGGACAGGATGATGAGATTTTTCAAGGCCCAGATTCAGATGGGGGTAGTCTTTGCTCCATCCCCTGTTGGATCCATGAGCTAGCCAGGACTCCTTCTCTGATGTGACCTTCAGTTTTGGAGTCACAGGATTTGGGACTGCCATATGTGCCAGGCTTGGTGCAGGGAAGCTTCCTTCCTCCACACCGAGGGTGTCCTTCACTAGCCCTGTTCTGGCTCTGTCAGAGCAGAGCGGGTCTCGGAGCCATGGTGTCTGTGCTGGATCCAGGGGACTGGGGTCGCCTCAGTCTTTCTCGGAGACATCCCTTCCCCTAGGCCCCTCGGCACTCGACAGTTCAAGTCCAATCTCTTCTGGAGGTTGTGGATCCAGGGTGAGTCCTGCCTGTTTTCCCTATTTGGTTTTGGCCTTGGGGGGAGATGGAAAGGACTTCTTCTGGTCCTTCTGCCTTTCAGGTAGTGGAAGGGGGTTTTCTCCTGAGTTGGAGATCTAGTGACACATTGTTCCCTAATCCACCCCTGTGTCCTCATCGGATCCAAGCTTTGCTTCCAGTCATCTTGCCAGGAGTTCTCCTGTCCCAGGTGACCTCCAAAAACACCCTACTCAGGAGAGATCCCTTTCTTCTAAAACTTCTCCAGAGTACCCAGCTGAGGAGGCTCCTTTGAAGATGATGTGCAAAAGGAGGCACGTTGACTCCCCACTGGAGTCTTTAACTGAGGATACCGCCTTTGATGAGGGAGAAGGATCCCCCCAAATCCCACCCAAAGATGTCTCCTTTAGGACATATTAGAGATCCTGAAGCAGAAAGGTGGGTGGTCTGCCCAACCTCCTCTCTCCAAGGATTCTGTTCTCTTGGAGGCATTCGGGACAGGTCCATCTATGTCTTGGGTGACCCCCCCCCCCCAGCGGACACTCTAACTTAGTATCCCACCTGGACACTGTTTCCCTAGTGATCCTTGCTCGCCTAGTCATCCTTTGTGTTGGGGTGGTTTTCCATTCCTAGGTCATACCTTTCCCCTCACTTCCTTATCAGGTTCCCATTCTTCTTTGCTGGCTGTCTTCTAGGAGAAATGGGATTGAGGCCCTTTGGGGTGGACTTGGGTCAGTTAGGCCATCCAGTCCACTGATCTCTGGTACTGGGGGTTGCCCCCCCCCCATTTTTGGCTGGGGGCAAGAAAGATCTGATGATGTCTGTCTATCAGTGAACTCTCAATACTGCCAATATGCTTATGCCTTACTGGGAAGACTTTGGCAGAAGTACCTGGGGAGTGTAAAGCTCTGGAAGACCGGGCAACCACAGGATATTGCAAGAAGTGAGGACTACAACAGTGAAACCACTTGAACATCAAAATTTATGTAAATTCCTAACCTAGCTATACTCTTTCTGTGGTCCCAGTGGAGGCTTGTACACCCTGGCTAACCTTTTCTTTTTTACTTTTTTTTTTTTATTGTTAAATTCAGCAAGTATATTGATTCTAGCCCTATGATGAATTTAGCTCAAACGTAAGTGATTTTTGGTGCAAATGGATGGTACAGTTTAAACACAAATTATTACATTGCTTTGACATGTGTCAGGTTTTGTTGTCCTGTCTTCATGTTATGTAACCTCTTTTACACTCTTGATCTTGATTTCTACCCCCTGCTCTTTTTTGCTGTTAGTGTGTGATCCCGTTTTCCTGTATCTTAAGGTAGCCTTACATACCATTGTTGGTACACTTCCTGTTTGCCTTTGGTATTTCTTCTGTACCATTGTTGGCACTTTGTTATTCTCTAACTTCCCTTTTCTAATTCCTTTAAAAAAAAATTTGATGATCATTATCCTGGTGTAGTTTAGTGGAGTCCTTGTGTGCGTGTGTTTTTCTCTTTATGGCAGACAGGCCAGCTAAAGGCACCGTGGGTTTTAAGAGGTGTCTTAAGTGCAATAGAAAAATGCCCAGTTCAGATGAGCACACTCATTGTGTGTATTGTCTTGGGGCTGTACACTTACAGAAACACTGTACCATATGTCATAGTTTTAGCCATGGGGCACTAGTCGACCATAAAAATAAGCTTATTCTAAAAGGTCTTTTGAAATCCGAATGTGAAGAGTCACTGTTGGGGTCCAGAACAGAGGCTAGTTCACCTTCCACTTCTTCCTCTTCCTCCAGTAAGAGGGAAAAGTCCAAAAAGAAAACTCATATGGTTCCTACTGTTTTCTCAAAACTGATATCAAAAATGTCTACATCTTCTTTGGTTCCGACAACATCCTCAGAACCGACAACCAAGGCATCTCAACCTTCTCCACTGTTGGTGCCAGCTTCTGCACTGAGTTCCTGGGTGCCATCCTTAACATCAGATGTTCTTCGTGTTTCACTGTTGCAGTCATTACATTTGGGTTATCTGCTTGCAGGTAACCCTCAGCCGGCCTGATTATCAAAGTCTTGGGTCCTGCATCGGTTGCCGTCTCTTCTTCCATGACGTCAGGTAGTCGGGGGTATAAAGCATGCAGCCGATGCCATTACATCAGTCTTTCTTGCCATGCGGTGCCCGAAGCAGAAGCAGTTCGCAAATGCTGGCCAGCCGACTCCTGAAATTTTCATTTTCGAGTTTCAGAACCGAAGTCTTCTAAAAAGCTAAGTACCGCGTTGGGGATCCCTTTTCTTGCTCTAAACCGATGTCTGTAAAAGTTAACAATTGTATTTCTTGTGGAAAGCAAATACCTCATAAAGATTTTCATTTGTACTGCATTCCTTGCTTAGGCCCAGACCACGACGTCCCTCGCTGTCAGTTTTATGCCTTATTCAATTCTCGTACTATTTGTCGTCGGTTCATTTTCGCATCTAACTATTTCTGTACTCAGTTCAATTATCCAGAAATGGCTTCGGTAAGCCATCCGATTACTGACATTCCGAAAAAACGTAAATACAGAGACAAACCACATAGGTCCAAAGCTGCCGACGACGCTTCCATTAAGCTAGTCGCCAGTTTGCCGGTACTCGGCGAGGTGCTTTCGCAGCCCCTGATACCCACTAGTTCAGATTCGCAGGCCTCTACTGAGACCCATTTCGAGTCCGGTATGCTACGAGATGCTTCTTTGACTATGGAACCTGCGGATGTGTCTGCCTTGGATGGGTCCGGAGCCACTGTGCAGGCACTGGCTTCTGAGGGTGTATTCAGGCCTACTGACTTGCATATCAAACCAATGCCATCTTCTTCTTCTTAAAGGCCTAAGACTCGATCCACACCTAGAAAACTAATGTCCAAACCGCATGGTCAAGCCGATATACCTAAAAAGCAAATGGTAAGAATGGCTGAACCCCTTATTACTCTAGTTAGGGGTAGCCACCCCTTTCCCTCTAAGAGACCTAGAACTGATTTCCCTTCTGATTCTTCTGATCAGGATTCTGAAATTTCTATTTCTTCTGATGACCAGGATTTGCCCTTATCTACCTATGAGGAATCTGATGCAGAGGACTCCATTCCCTCTGCTTCCTCTCCAGAAGATTTCTCTTTTTGGTG